>NC_142373.1:6515850-6815850 GCF_059441005.1 Hippichthys cyanospilos
TCCGTTTATCGCCAAAATTCTTGAGAAAGTTGTAACACAACAGCTTAGCGATTTTATGATAGACAACAATAGATTTGAACTCCTTCAGTCAGGTTTTAGGGCCAACCACTCAACTGAGACAGCCCTAGTAAAAGTGACGAATGATCTTCTATTAGCCTTGGATTCCAACGTCTCATCAGTATTATTACTGCTTGATCTTAGTGCCGCATTTGACACTATTGATCATCATATTCTTATAGAACGTCTTAGATCATGTGTTGGTATCTCGGGATCAGCACTTTCTTGGTTCAGATCTTACATCCTGGGAAGGACGCATAGTGTTTCTTATGGTGATGCGATCTCTGAGTCTTTCTCCGTCTCATGTGGTGTCCCGCAGGGGTCAGTACTTGGTCCCTTACTGTTCAACATCTACATGATTCCTCTCGGCGATATTATACGCAAACATGCTATTAGTTTTCATTGCTATGCTGATGATACCCAACTCTATATGCCCTTAGAAATAACGGATCCGTGCAAGTGCAGTAAACTGGAGGCTTGCCTTGCCGAGATTAAACAATGGATGTCTTCCAATTTTCTGCTTCTCAACCCTAATAAAACTGAGATGTTATTTATTGGCCCTGCTCATCATCAGCACTTGCTTAAGAATACCACGCTGAACCTAGAAAACTGTATTATTTCCCAAAGTAGTTCTGCAAAAAATCTCGGCGTGATATTTGACTCAACTCTCTCCTTTCGAACACATATTAATAACATGACAAGAACGGTGTTTTTTTCACCTTTGCAATATAGCAAAAATTTGCCCTATTCTTTCTCTTAGCGATGCAGAAACATTAATTCATGCATTTGTTACGTCGCGCCTAGACTATTGCAACATTTTGTTTTCTGGACTTCCCATGTCCTACATTAAAAGAATTCAGTGTGTACAGAATGCAGCAGCGAGACTATTGACAAGGACGAGAAAGTTTGATCATATTACTCCGATTCTAGCTGACCTGCATTGGCTTCCAATACACGTGAGATGTGATTTTAAGGTGCTGTTAATTACTTATAAAATTTTACACGGTTTAGCTCCTTCCTATCTCGTCGACTTAGTATCACCTTATGTTCCGTCCCGACAACTTCGATCACAAAATGCCGGTTTGCTATCGACCCCACGGGCTAAAAAGAAGTCTGCGGGATCAAGGGCATTTTCCATTAGAGCGCCAGTACTATGGAATGCCCTACCTATGGAAGTTCACGCAGCCACCTCAGTAGAAATCTTTAAATCCCGACTAAAAACACATTTATATTCAAAAGCAATTAGTTAATTGAGCCTGTCTGCAGCTTTCTTCTTTTTTTCTTTTTTCCTGCCCCCTTCTTCCGGCTGGGAGAGGGGGCTAGCTAGATGGTGAGGATTGATTTGACCGCCTCCATTGGGTCCTGCGCTGGTCGACCATCACGGGTTAGGAGTTCGGCCGTCTGCGGTCCACCTGGCTGGAATGTGGGATGGTTCCTGCCCAATGGCTTTGCCTGCTGTCAAGACATCACTGCACTATATAGCACAATATGTTTTCTGTAATTTATATTGTTTCTGTGTCTGGTACATGCAGCATCCACTTCAACCTGTGGGCCTGGAAGGGTGCTCCTCCCACCTGTGGTCCCTTCTGGAGGTTTCTGATTTTCCCCAAATTGGGGTTTTTGAGTTTTTCCTTACCCTTCTAGGAGCTTTGACAGGGGATGCTGTTGTGTACCTTATACTGAAAAGATGTCTCTGTACGACCTCTTTTCATCTGTGAAGCCCTTTGAGACTTCGGTGATTTAGGGCTATATAAATAAAATTTGATTGATTGATTGCCAGACATAAAGGTATAGTCCGCCCTCCATTCAGGGGCAGTGTTTCAATGAGGTCATAGTCTCTTGGTACAGGAATAATGAGCAAAGAACAAACAGAAAAGAACAAAGAGCCATTTGTCTTTGTGCCAAATTCCATGCAGAGGACTGTTTATGTTTTAGCAGTGTGAATCTAGTTTGCCCTTTCTTATTCTGAGTCCATACTCTTCCCCTTCAGTTAAAAGGGACTTGAGTTCAATTTCACCTTGCTCCGGCCTCATTGTGTGGAGTTTGCATGTCCCCCCCTGACCCTGCATGGGAACAACGTCTTACTTTTGCAATTCTTTCTAAGGGTGTTGCCACAGAAGGTGACCTCAGCCTTACAGGACTGCTTTGAGTCAAAAGACTGGGAAATTCTAAAGTAAACAGCCACCTACAACAGCAGACGACACAGACACAGTGACCTCCTACATCACCAAATGCACGGACGAAGTGACCCACACCAAGAGGATCACCACACGGGCCAACCAGAAGCAATGGCTAGCAGGAGACGTCCACAGGCTGTTGAGGGCCAGAGACAAGGCCTTCAAAGCTGGGGATAAATCAGCCCTGAGAACATTGAGAGCCAACCTGTCCCGTGGCATCAGGAAAGCGAAACAAGGATACACAAATAAGATAACCTCTCACTTCAAGGACAGCAAGAATGCACACAGCCTATGGCAGGGCATTCAGGCTATCAGAAATTACAAACCTGCACCACAAAGCTGTGAGAGCAACTTCACTCTGCTCAACAACCTTAACAGTTTCTTTGCACGCTTTGAGGAACAGAACACCACCCGCCCACAGAAAACACCACCAGCTTCGCACGACCAGCCTCTGTGCCTGTCTGCTGCCGGGGGTGGGGGTGGGGGTGGGGGGGGGGGGGGGGTTCTCTCGCAAAACTCGCAGTGGCTGAGAACGTGCTGACAATTATTATAGTGGTGACAATGCTGCGCTATCATGAGTTTAGCTCTGTAAGACCGGTAGGAAATCTCAGAGCAGGACGCTTTCAATGACTGTGCCCACTAACTGCAGACTAGAGTGAGGAGTCGACCTCTGCGGCGGAGGCAAAATTAAAAAATAAATTAAAAAAACCTCTGCGGCAGAGGCTCCACCGAACCCGAGACCGTCTCACCGAACCCCTAGGGTTCGATCGAACCCAGGTTAAGAACCACTGCCCTAAACGGGCAGTAATGTTGTATTACTTTCAAATGTAGTATCTGCCAATATGAAAAAATATATATTTAATTTTGGAAGTAATTTGCACAACACCGGTCATCAAGTGCCTTTCAAGTTATAACACTCAGAAAAAAAAGTTCTTAATGGTTCACTATCCAAAAAGTTTATGATGTATTCATAATTTTAAATAAGTGTTAACCAGAAGCCAGTGGGTAGCTTATAATTTCTAAATGACTATTATTGGTATGGCGAAATAACTACTTACATTTTCTGACCGATGTTTGAGTTTTCTTGAAAAAGAAGATCGATGTCAATGTCATAGTTACATGTGGTGATGCACCAAGTCATCCCTCCAACAACCTGCAGAACCAGAGGAAACAAAATGTTTAAAACTGTAAGTCCATGACAGGTGTGGTGTTGCTATATGCCAGGATATAACTTATACACAATTCCTAATAGGCCACAAAAAAAATATATATTATATATATAGATACTTTCCAATAGAAGTTGAGTTTTTTTTTTTATTACTTTGTTGCCATGTTTGACTTGTAGGCTTACAGATGCAGTACAACAAACAGCCTTAGCCAAATCCCGAAAAATATCAGGATTATTAAAAATAATAACATTATATACACACACACACATCCATTCTTCTGCTGGCTGTCAGCAGAGGTGGACGCTTTCTGCTCTGTTCCGCTCCCTCCCCTTACCTCGTTTTTGTCATCTTTGTCCTGTGTCTGCTGTGACAAATACCATTGTTTGCTGTGCAATATTCAATTCCAAAATCTAATAATGAAAATGGTTAGCTGGGCTTTCGACTCGACAAAATTTTTTCGATGAGAAAAAGCTGGAGGGGAGCCCTCCCAGTCCACTGGATAAACCACCGCAGTAAGGGCAGTGTGCCTATCGATCTTGCCACAAAAGGATGTGGGGAACACCTATTATTGGAATTTTGATAATTTTGATTTTGATCAAATAAAATCCACTTTATTGGAACTGACAAATATTTTGTTCATTACAAAAGTTTCCCAGACAGGTGCAGCTGGACTGGACAACAAAGCTGCTGGTCTTCTTTGGAGATGTTTGGGAATGCGTACAACACTCAGACCCATTTAGTGAGTGGCTCGAACCGCAACTTGGATGCGGTTGTAGGATCTTCGTGTTGAATGGCGGTCATCGTAAAGAAGTTGGGGTTTTGCCTCAGAGAAACTGATAGCTAATTCGGCTAATAGAAGTCTCGTTCACTCTCACGCTATGAAATCAAGGCCAACCACATTGTTTGTCGGCCTGCTCCCAAAACAGCTGTTAACCGGAATAGTACATTCCCTGACACCAAAAGGCTACCCACCGCCCTCCAATCTTCTAAGGGCAAGACTTCCCTTGCCGGGGGACGTACCTCAGTCGACAACAAAATGGAGAGGCTTCTTCTATTATGGATTAAAGAGAAGGAAATCGCCGGTGATATGTTCTAGTTTGAGAAAAGTTCCCGTTTAAGAAAATAAATCAATAAATTCTGCGGGTTGGTCTCTGCTCCCCTCCGCCTCCACCCAGCTCAAGTCACGTCGCCCCAAAGGTAAATGTTATTTTTCCTTTGTATATTTATGTTATTTAATTTAACTGTACAGAAGATTATGTTACTCATTTTTAATATGTGTATAAAGTCGTGCTGTTTTTACCTAAGGTTTTTGCACGCGTTGCACGCATTCACTAATTAACATAGGTTTGGATTGCCCGTCATACGAGCAATTCGAGCTACGAATAATTGCGACAAGATTGTCTGTAACAACTTGAATGGGTTGGCCCTGTCTGACCAGGGCCAGATTGCATTTGGACTCTTCCTAAAAAAGAGTGTGTACAGTGAGCATTAAAAAAATATTAAAAATAAAAATGTAAGAAAATCGGATTTGAGGAGGAATCCGATCAGAATCTGGTATGGCTGCAGCCTGAACATAGCCAAACAAATGTACCTTATCAAAAGGTGACAGTCCCTTGATGCGGGCTCTAAAATATCCAGCAGCCAAAAGAAGCTCAAGAGTCTCCCCCAACTTGATGCACTGCTCTTCATCCTCCCAGACGATGTAGTCTTTTATCTATGGATATATTGTAAACAAAAACATTGGAGATGACAACAAAAGAGCAGGGGTCAACATTAACCGTGGCCCCCACATGACTGTCGGTCCACACAATCATGTGATGGCCACGTCCAATTCAATTGCAATTATTTGCAATTGCAATTTAATCATGATTTAAAAAAAGCATGATTTTTACAATTGCAACGGCTGCGGTTTAAATGCTCCTTACTTTATTCAATGCAGAGCACAGGGGAATATGGAGAGAACGTCAACGAGCCAACACTGCCGAGCTCACAACATACTAGGTTTTAATGAGGTTTCAGTCTCACAAGACATTGAGGTATGTATCAAATATGCTGGAGTTTGTTCATCTTGTAAAAAAATAAATAAATAAAAACTTTGTAGGAGTGAAAACAAAGCTCACTTTTTACTTGTATTGTGTATTTTGGCTGCCGTCAAATGTCAAGTGCATCCATGTAGAAGTATCTGTAGTATGACTGTCGTAGTATGTCGTAGTATGACAAGAAGACAATTATGCGCAGATATTTGCATCAGCCCGAATTAAATTGCATCCATGCAAAGTGATCTAGCGGTCAAAAATTAGGAGGATGAATTCAAACATTGATATGGAATCAAAAGACAGAAGAGAAAACATTTAATGATGAGATGACGCTGAGTAGTATTAGCTGCTGGTGCATGCTTGATTGTTACTGAAATACAAACATTATGTCATTATCATAGTTTTTCTACCGGTTAGTATAGCTGTATATTTAGCTGTATGTTTTTGTTGTTTATTCATCGGTCAGTGAGTAATAAGGGAGAAATTTAAGAAGGGCAGTCTACAATGTTTCATTAAACTACGGTAAGTAAAATGTAGAAAGTGGAAAAGTTATTGATTTGTTTGTATTTAAGTTCACACGACACCTCTGTGGCACAGTTGTATTGTCCCGGTCTTGCCATGGTGCATCAGAGTAAGTTTAAAATTACATTCTTGCATTTTTATTACCAGTGGTGGGCACTTCATCAACAGACTGATGCCCGTTTTGCAGACGGACCGACAACTAAACGACGAATAAAAGTGTTGGAATTGCAATTTTCATCCGTCGTCATAAATGTGGGAATAGACATTTAGTCAGATGTCCGTCAGACTTTCGTTAGCCTGCTAAACAGTTTTTTTGCTTACGTAAATATAATCCAACTGACTTCCATGATTATCTGCGATGTTCTGCATCTTTCTAGTACAAATTGCAATCAGCCTGCAGTCAACCTGACAACAATCACTTTACAGAACCACTAAGCAGTGTGGAGACATGTTCAGTTGAGTGATGAAGCGGAGTTGGTTCAATTCACTACTTGTCATTCACAGCTGACTTTACTGGAGATTTATTTGTAATTGCTCCCTTTTTTCGTACTTTTCAAAAAAAAAAAAAAGCAATCGTAACAATTAACCTGCTTAGTGCTCTAGTGTCCCCCAGATAAGGTGTAATATTACAATAGCTAAACAATTTTTTTTTTTTTAAGTGGGATAGAACGAGTTAAATGTGTCATATTCAGGGGTATCTTATTTTGAAATGACACATCGAATTTTGAAAGTACCTGACTGGGAAACCCCTGGGGTGCTCTATTGTCTCGCAGATAAGGTGTGGCATTACGATAGCTAAAGAATTTTTTTGAACGACTTTTTAAATTATGTGACAAAATGACAGTACCATGTGTCATTTTCAGGGATCACTTATTTTGAAATGCCACATCAGATTTTGATGAGGCCCGATTGGTTCACCCCTGGGGTGCTCTAGCATCCCTCAGAATAGGTGTGGTATTACCATAGCTGGAGATTTTTTTTTAATGATTTTTTAAAATGTAATACAGTGATCCCTCATTATATCACGCCTCACCTATTGCACCCTCAGTGCATCACAGATTTTTTTTCATTAAAAAAAAAAAAAAAAAGCTATGTTGCCGATGCACGTGCTATGATGTGGCATGCCAGACAGACGAGGTAACTATAAACGGACACTCCTTGGACATCCAACTGCTGCAGTACACATATTTAGTTACACATTAAATGATTAAACCTTATACAGTAAATGTAAATTTTAGTGGCTATGGTCTCACGGAGAACCATGTCATGTTAGCAGCAAAGTCCAATTAAAATGAACGTTGTAGAAAACATGACTAAAAATCGCAGTTTATACTTGAAATCCCGAATTTATTACAAAGAAATCTCGGTAACAGATTTTCAACACTACAGTGAAGCTGCTTTCCTCCTCCCAAGAGCCTGCGTGTTTTTTGATCGACATGGAGCTGCTTTCCCTCATCTACATAACAAGGGGAAGTTGGGCCGGGAGTAGATTACAACTCCTGCCCTTATTGGTCGATGGTTGCGCCGGGAGACAATTGCGCCTCTTGCAGGGCAATCAAATGTGATTTCAGCAGAGGGTTGGCACCTCTATATAACACGTAATTGGCCTCCGCCGTAACTTTTGACCAATGAGGTCAGGAGAGTAAACTACTCCCACCCCAATTTCCACGTCTGGTGGATCTCAACTACACAACATGCAGGCTCTATGGAGGCGATAGAGTTTTCGTTGTTCCGTTGGAAATTGCGTAGCCAGATTTCTTTTGTAATAAATTGGAATTTCACGTGCAAACTGCAATTATTATCATGTTTGCTACAACCGTCACTTTAATTAGACTTTGTTGCAGCGCTACTATGACCACTTGATGTACCCCAAGCAAGGCAGCGCCCTTGTCAATCAAAACACTCACGCTGGCAGGGGGGATTTCACTGTGCCGTTGGAAACCTCTTCATTAGATTTATTTTGTAATAAATTGGAATTTCAAGTGTAAACTGTGACTTTCATCATGTTTTTTTTACAGCGTTCACTTTAATTTGACTTTTTGGCACTGCTAATATTGCCACAGATGAGACTACAGCAAAATGGATGGGGAGGGCTGACATCAGTTACTGAATAAGGTTTAATGATTTAAGATTTAATTAATGTACTGCAGTAATATTTGTCTGAAATATGTATAGTATGAAGACTTTTCACATTAAAAAAAAAAAAGAAATACAAATATTCTTGAGAGGAATTGTAATTAGTGATGCTTCCCATAGCCGTTGAAAACCCAAATATATTGTGCAACCATGGTTATATATGCTGTTTTTCACTAACTTGTTTTTGGTCAGGACATTTGACCGCTTTACAATCTTGTTACCATAACAAAAAAGAACATTGTCGTGGGAAGTTGACAGATATTATTGTACAAGATGTTTTTGAGCAAGATGTTTTTCAGAGCCTGAAGGACACACTTAAGTGTCAATATCAAATCGGGAAACAGGCGTTGCGGCACCAGGGCGGACGGGTAGGCCACCCGCCCTTCCTCGCGCACGCAACTAAAAAATACAAAAGAGAGATGCAGAGTACAAACAAGTAGAGTCTGCTGCGGGTTGCGTACGGACGCCCAGCCGGTTGACAAGCGGAGCTCTACTTGGGTGTTGGCTTTCCACCTTCTCGGCATAGGTAAGAGGCTCATATGATGATTTCACGCAATGTCAACTGTATTTGAGAACTTGCATTTGGTCAAAATAAATATGCCAGTTATTTGGGCTAAATAGCATTTGGGAACGTTGGTCTTTTGTTGAGTGTTGTCTTTGTCTCCTGAGCGCCGACCGGCACCGATCCTTTCAACAAAACAATTCTTTTTTTTTAAAAAAGAAATAAAAATATTGTCTTTTTTTTGATGGGGGGACCATATCACGGTTTTCACTTAGCGCGGTGGAGTCCCGGTCCCAATTAACCATTAGGGATCACTGTATATTGACAGTTGAGTCATTTTCAGAGGTCACTCATTTTAAAATGCCCATCAGATTTTGATGGGAGCCAATTGGGGACTCCTGGGGTGCTCTAGTATCTCCCAGAAAAGGCACACAGGCATATTGCTAAAGAATGTTTTGAATGATTTTTTTAAATAAGTGATTATTTGACAGTCATTAGTTTTGAAATGCCACATTACATTTTGGGATCCAGTTTGGTCGGACCCCCAGGGTTGTGTAGTGTCTTCCCGGGACTAATTTGGTATTACGATAGCTTAAAAAAATAAATCAATAAAATCAGGTCCCATGACAGGAAAGTATTGATGTTTTAGGGAACTTTTTTGTTTTTTTACCTTTAAGACCAGATTGTGACAGCATTTACGGGAGAAGTGCACTTAATGAGGCTTCTCCAGGATTCGTCTAGTTTAGGGATACCATTGGGATCTTTTTTATTAATGATAAAAATATATATATATTTAAACTCTTTCTTTATTTCGTCCCAAAATTGAAATTATTATTGAAGTTTTTTTTAATAAGTCGCTATGTTGCGTTAGAACAGACACATTCATTAAAGTCATTTTAACCCGATTTCACGTCCATGTAGCAAAGCGGGCATCTTTTACTTTGAAACTGACGAGCGCCTCTCGTTGACCGCCCTTTACCGTAATGCCGAGTAACGTTACCTTTCTAATTCACAATCTTGCCGTAAATCGTAAAAAACGGAGCTTACCTGATCTAGATGAGAATTGATTCTTGAGTCATGTGTTGCTCCTTTATAAGCAGAAACAGTCGCTGCCATGTTGAGGTGCGTCCGGTCACATGGCTTTCTTGCTTTGTTGTTAATTGACGTGTGGCAGCTTTCCTTTAAGATTGTTTACCGCCATCTATTGCACTGGAGAAGATGGAATACCAAAATCTACCCACAGCACAAAATGTTCCAGCTGCGACATCAAACGGTCCGGGAACGCCACTTTTCAAACACAAGAGGGCTAAAAAAGACTTATTTCTTTTAATTGATTGGCTGTTTTCAGCGGGAATAAATGAATCGAGCATAGCATTGTAAAAGTCTCTCATTTAAATGTGTTGAACGACGAGAATGAGGTGTGAGATTACGTGACTCGAAAGAGTTAAATTTGGCCGTACCTGAGTGGATTAGACCAGGGGTGTCCAAACTTTTTACAAAGGGGGCTAGATTTGGTGTGTTAAAAATGTAGGGGGGCCAACCTTGGCGGGCGTTCTTTACATATAACAGCAAATAATTTAAATACATTACAGCGAGCCATTCTGTGTTTCACATTTGCTTTTTTATTTTAATTTCAGCTATTTTAAGCATGTGTTTTGGTTCATTTGAAATGTGCATATCAAAATTGAATTGACTTTAAATATTGAAATTGAATATTCACTTCACTTTTTTTCACACTTCAACTTTTTTGTAACAGAAATAATTGTACTCTTGGGTGCAAATTACATTTAAAACATAAAAATATATCTCACCATAGCAGTTTATTATTTATAAAAAAAAGAAGTAAAAACAATAACAGATAAAACAACAAGTAATAGTCATATCAACAAGTGCAGGGCTCATTTAAAATATGACATTAGTAACTATAAATGCTGATTGGATTTTTCAATGTTTTTTTTTCTGGAGTGAAAACTTAAAAAAAAAGTTTTCAGAATTATCGTAAATAAAAAATAACTCATGAGTCCGCATGAGTGTGATGGGTGAAACTGAGATCTGGAGTGCAGGACAAAGGCCAGGTGTTGCTCTATGGCAGTAGTATGGATGCGCAAAATGTCTTGTAAGTGAGAGTCCGATAGCCGTGTGTCCTTACACAGCTCTTATTTAAGTTCACAACCGAGAATGTCTTCTCACACAAATACGTCATCCCTAACAAGCATAGCATTTCCTTACCAAATGCTCGAATCTCTCGGAACTTGTTCTTATCCAGCTGTCGGTAAAAGTTGTAAAATATTGCTGCTGCGAGATTAAACTAGCTTCAAGATGTTTCAGTTTCTCGCTGCGTTCATTACCTGTGATCTTGCCATATACGTCAGCATGTTTTGTTTGGTAATGTCGCTTCACATTTAACTAAGTAAAAACAGCCACTGTCTCTTTACTAATAAAGCAGACACAATTGTTCCGTATTTCAGTGAAGAAATAGTCCAATTTTCACTCATCCTTCAACTGTCGGCCCTCACAGTCAACTTTCCTCTTTTTGTTGATTGTCGCCATTTTAGAAAGTTAGGTCAATTTCTCATATACTAATTTGCTGTTCTTAATTGAGCCTATAGATGGCAGCAATTAGCACATGCACGTAACAGCGCTGTTGCCCAATGTATTAATTCTCCATGCGGGCCAGATGTTATTGATTTTATGATGGAGGCTGCGGGCTGGATGGAAATTGACCACGGGCCGCATTTGGCCCCCAGGCCGGACTTTGGAACAAGCCTGGATTAGACCAACACATGCGGCTAGTGGCAACCAAATCACAAATAAAACTACTCACGGTGGAGCAAATTGGAAGTCGGTCGCTCTCCAATATCAGTTTCTGGAAAAAGGCTTGACTAAATAATTAGTTTATGCCGTAAATGTTAATGATTTAGCATTTAAAATAATGTTTGATACAGTATGTGTACTGAGTGCATTGTGCAAATTCAGGCTATACACAAACATATTCTGCAAAGTATTTATCATCCACCAAGAAGAAAATTATATATATATATATATATATATATATATATATATATATATATATATATATATATATATATATATATATATATATATATATATATATATATATATATATATATTATTTTTGTTTTTGTTTTAAAGGAACCTAGAAAAAGTTCTTGCATCAAAATAGTTCCTAGCATGTTTGTTTTTGTTGAAAGATCGCACATACCACAACATAATGAAACAATTGCTTTAATCCAGCCAGAGTGGGAAAGTACACAGGCCTCAGGCCAGTCCTGCTACGAGCAGAAAAATGGCAACCTTTCACCTTCCACTTTCAGTTCTTATACCCCATGTAGTCGCACAGAATGTGTGTGTGCGTGTGTGTCCGTGCGTGCGTGTGTGTGTGCGTGTGTGCGTGTGTGCATGCATGTGTGCGCATGTGTGTGCGTGCGTTTCGGTGTGCATGAGGGGATGGTGTCTTCAAAAGTCTTTGTTCTTTGGAAGAGGGAGGAAGTCTGAGCACCATAAACCCTGACTGATAGAAAAGAGAGATGAAAAGAGGTCGTACAGAGACATCTTTTCAGTATAAGGTACACAACAGCATCCCCTGTCAAAGCTCCCAGAAGGGTAAGGAAAAACTCAAAAACCCCAATTTGGGGAAAATCAGAAACCTCCAGAAGGGACCACAGGTGGGAGGAGCACCCTTCCAGGCCCACAGGTTGAAGTGGATGCTGCATGTACCAGACACAGAAACAATATAAATTACAGAAAACATATTGTGCTATATAGTGCAGTGATGTCTTGACAGCAGGCAAAGCCATTGGGCAGGAACCATCCTACATTCCAGCCAGGTGGACCGCAGACGGCCGAACTCCTAACCCGTGATGGTCGACCAGCGCAGGACCCAATGGAGGCGGTCAAGTCAACCCTCACCATCTAGCTAGCCTCCTCTCCCAGCCGGAAGAGGGGGGCAGGAAAAAAAAGAAAAAAGAAAAAACCTGCAGACAGGCTCAATTAACTAAATGCTTTTGAATATAAATGTGTTTTTAGTCGGGATTTAAAGATTTCTACTGAGGTGGCTGCGCGAACTTCCATAGGTAGGGCATTCCATAGTACTGGCGCTCTAATGGAAAATGCCCTTGATCCCGCAGACTTCTTTTTAGCCCGTGGGGTCGATAGCAAACCGGCATTTTGTGATCGAAGTTGTCGGGACGGAACATAAGGTGATACCAAGTTGACGAGATAGGAAGGAGCTAAACCGTGTAAAATTTTATAAGTAATTAACAGCACCTTAAAATCACATCTCACGTGTATTGGAAGCCAATGCAGGTCAGCTAGAATCGGAGTAATATGATCAAACTTTCTCGTCCTTGTCAATAGTCTCGCTGCTGCATTCTGTACACACTGCAGGCTTTTAATGTAGGACATGGGAAGTCCAGAAAACAAAATGTTGCAATAGTCTAGGCGCGACGTAACAAATGCATGAATTAATGTTTCTGCATCGCTAAGAGAAAGAATAGGGCGAATTTTAGCTATATTGCGGAGGTGAAAAAAACACCGTTCTTGTCATGTTATTAATATGTGTTCAAAAGGAGAGAGTTGAGTCAAATATCACGCCGAGATTTTTTGCAGAACTACTTTGGGAAATAATACAGTTTTCTAGGTTCAGCGTGGTATTCCTAAGCAAGTGCTGATGATGAGCAGGGCCAATTAATATTATCTCAGTTTTATTAGGGTTGAGAAGCAGAAAATTGGAAGACATCCATTGTTTAATCTCGGCAAGGCAAGCCTCCAGTTTACTGCACTTGCACGGATCCGTTATTTCTAAGGACATATAGAGTTGGGTATCATCAGCATAGCAATGAAAACTAATAGCATGTTTACGTATAATATCGCCGAGAGGAATCATGTAGATGTTGAACAGTAAGGGACCAAGTACTGACCCCTGCGGGACACCACATGAGACGGAGAAAGATTCAGAGATCGCATCGCCATAAGAGACACTATGCGTCCTTCCCAGGATGTAAGATCTGAACCAAGAAAGTGCTGATCCCGAGATACCAACACATGATCTAAGACATTCTATTAGAATATGATGATCAATAGTGTCAAATGCGGCACTAATATCAAGCAGTAATAATATTGATGAGATGTTGGAATCCAAGGCTAAGAGAAGATCATTCGTCACTTTTACTAGGGCTGTCTCAGTTGAGTGGTTGGCCCTAAAACCTGACTGAAAGAGTTCAAATCTACTGTTGTCTATCATAAAATCGCTAAGCTGTTGTGTTACAACTTTCTCAAGAATTTTGGCGATAAACTGAAGCTGTGACACTGGCCTATAGTTAAAGAGATTTTCAGGATCTAGGTGAGGTTTCTTAAGTAATGGTTGAATGACGGCCGTCTTAAAAGCTTCAGGTACAATGCCAGAGGAGAGTGACAGGTTGATAATATTCAAGACAGATGACCCTAAGACCGGGAATAAATCTTTAACGAGTTTGCCTGGAAGCGGGTCGAGCATGCAGGACGTCTGCTTTGCTGCATTAACCAGTTGTGTAAGACACTCCAGGGATACTAAATCAAACTGGGACAGGGTAACCAGACTTTCATGAACCTGATTGTCCGAACTAGCATCAACAATCACAGTCGAGGGGGTAAGCGGCGCTGCCTTTTTTATTTCTTTCCTTGTTAGCTGAATCCGCTGAGTAAAGAATTGCATGAAATCGTGTGCTGAATGGAAGGCATTATGATTAACCTGCTGCTGCTGTGTTAGTTGCGCTACCGTCTCAAATAAATATTTTGGGTTGTTTTTATTAAGACTAATCATTTTGGAAAAGTCATTTGTTTTTGCTAACCTAAGAGCCTCTTTATATTTCAGCAAGCTATCGCACCAGGCCTGACGGAAAACCTCGAGTTTAGTTGTTCGCCATTTACGCTCAAGTTGTCTACTTAACAATTTACATGTACGCGTTTCCTCCGTAAACCACGGAGTGTGCCGTTTCGGACGAGTTTTAAGTTTCAGCGGCGCAATAGAGTTTAGGGAATTTAAAAGAACCGAATTAAAATCATTCGCGAGCTTATCGACTGAACCAGTGAAAGACGGAAAGGCAGCTGTTGCGGAAGGCAATAATTCAGAAAGTGCAGCAGTGGTTGAAGAATTAATATCACAGCTCTTAAAGCCTTGGTTGTGGACAACAAGACCACACGGAGCTAGGACTTCAAATGTTATAAGATAATGATCAGACATAACGTTAGTATGCGGCAGAATTGTGACGTTTGAGGCAGTTAGGCCATGGGTTAGCACTAAGTCTAAGATATTACCATTCCGGTGTGTTGCTGCTTTTATTATTTGTGTAAAATCAAATGCATCGATTATTGCTTGAAAAGCTACAGTAAGTGGCTCTAATGGGGAGTTCATATGAATTTTGAAGTCAACCTTTATTAATATATTATCTGTGTGAGTTATTAAGTCAGCCATAAGTTCAGGGAATTCATCTAAGAATCCAGAGTATGGGCCAGGAGGATGGTAAATAACTACCACACAGAATGGTGGTGAGGAGCTCGATCGCATAACGAGAACCTCAAATGTCTTGAAAGTGTGACTCGTGCTCGTGCTAAGCCTAAAATCAGATTCTGAAATTAGGGCGACACCCCCCCCCCCCCCTTTTTTACAAGGACGGGCAACATGTGAGCCCACAAAGTTTGCGGGTGAGGCCTCATTTAATGGTAGGAATTCATTTGGTTTTAGCCAGGTTTCACAGAGACCAAGCACGTTAAGATTTTGATCTGTAATAAGATCATTTACAAGAAGGGCTTTTGAAGGGAGTGACCTAATATTTATGAAGCCGAATTTAAACTGGGAAATTTTTCCTGGACAATTCTGAGTCCTCGTGTTGTAGTACTAATACCAACAAGATTTTTATGGCTGGGGCTTGCTCTGTATTTTGAGTAATTAAAACCTCGTCACAATGTTAGTAAAGTAGGAATTCGATTGTTGACGACTACAGCGCGCATATTGATATTAATATTCCGCCTAGGCACTTTGTCACTAGTCTTACTGATTAAAGAGGCAGGGCTGTTTTCCTTAATCAACACCACCTCAGCAGAAGTCTTATCATTAGGGCATTCAGCATTAGGTATTGAAACAGTGTGTGGATTGCAGTGACCTAGACTAAATATGCTATGTGTGTTGTAACAGTCCAGCCTAGTGCCGGTTAACTCTAGCCTTAACGACTCCACACCCGTTCTAGCAGGCTCACTACTCGCCTGCGACCCGACATGCTCTAATGTGGGAAGTCATGGAAGGCTCAAACAGTAATCTATGTTTCTAGAAAGAGTGATGGCGCCTTCCCAGTTAGGGTGAAGGCCATCCATCCTCAGCAGGTCGGGCCGGCCCCAGAAAGAGGGCCAATTATCTACAAACTGGAAACCCTGCTCTCTACAGAAACCAGCCATCCACCGGTTAAGCGAGAATAATCTGCTAAACCTCTCATCATTGCCTCTCGCAGGCAGAGGGCCAGAGACAATAATAACTCGATGCCGACTCATCTTTCTAGCGAGATTACAAGTCCTAGCTATGTTCTTCTTTGTAATCTCAGACTGCCTCATTCTAGTATCGTTGGAGCCGACGTGTATCACTATGTCTGAGTAGCTAGTGTTGTTTGCACTAGACTGGTGTCTAGCCCTCTTGCGTGTCAGCTCCCTAAGGTTAGCTTCAATGTCGGGTGCTCTGGCCCCAGGGATACACATTACGGTGGCTGGCTTGTAATATCATGTAATATCATGGCACTGCATCACTTAGAGCAGAGGTGTCAAACTCATTTTGTCGCGGGCCATTTTGTCGCGAGAACTTCCTTCATTGGGCCGATATGCTGAGGAAACCAAGTCGATTTTAAATTGTCTCATAGTATTATTACAGTACACAAAAAATTGATGGCTTAGTTGTTTTGAAATCAGAAGTAAAGCAGCCTATAGTTTGTTCATTTATTGTTCACATTACTGTAACAGAACAAACCAAAAAATCTCAACTTTATTTTTCATTATACACGACAAACCTAAGTTTTGGAATAGAGATTAGCAAGGGTCATCGAAACTTACATGATTTGCTTTCGCGGGCCACATCAAATGCCGTGGTGGGATGGATTTGGCCCCCCAGGCCTTGAGTTTGACACCTGTGACTTATTGATTGGGAAGGCCGTAGGCAGATTTGATTCACAAGTATGAAAAAAACACTACATAGATGACATAAAACACATTAAAATTAAGACTATAAATGTATCACTGGACTTCCTGGCCTTGAACTCTTTGCACTGTTTGTACCCCAGTGTAGCTAAGGTAGTTTCTGATAAACATGGGGATGCTTTACTAGAACTTCTACATAATTAGCAAAAGGAAAAAGTACATGTTTGAAATTAGAGCTGTAGTCCATCGCATGAAAACATGTTTTTCACCCTGTGTGAAAGGAGGAGGGGGGGGCATCCGCTTGTGAATGAAGTTTAAAATAGCGTTGTATGTTGGCTGTTACATAAACGCAGAGCGGGGAGGGCTTGATTGGCATTGGCGCAGGCAGTGTGGTCGATACGACAATCCCACAACAGAACGATGGGCACAGCATGTGGGGGGGCGGGGGGTGTGCTGGCTGCTCTAATAACCACATCATCCATCTCACTATGTATGTAATACCAACAGCGGCCAGAGGCGGCACCAAAAAAACAAAGATCAAGCACAAACGTATGAAATGTTAAACTAAATCATCTCCAAAACATTATGTCGGGTGCAGCCCTCGCGGCCCGGTACCAGTTGATACCAGTTGGACCGGTACTGGTCCGCGGACCGGTGGTTGGGGACCTCTGATTTACACAATCCGCTTTCAATACTGGGAGGATGGGAGTGTTGAAGGAGGAGTCTGATAACTCAAGGACTCCAACCTCCCACAGTCGCTCGAGACTGTTAGTAATGCAATCTGTTGGCTCAGGTTGGCATGCGGATTGGGGCACACTCAAAATGATGGTGTGTCACTTTGATTGGTACCGGAAGTACAGGGTAGCAAAAGCCTACGTCAGCAGAGCCCGCGGACCACAACGAGTCCAGTAACTTGTCCAACAGAGGAGCAGCATCCTCGTGATCTGTGAACTCCCTGCCGTGAAATCGAGCGAGTGTGACATGCTCCCGCAACCCCAGATCCACCACGTCAACCGGAATACAAAAACATTCAGTGCTCTGGGAATACATTACCAAGGAAATTTCACTTTGTGTCCAATCACTCACCAATTGGCATTGCTGCACCATGGGTCCCAGTTCACGTGCCTTCCAGCCTGGTCCTACAGCAAGTGTTATGCCGTGGTAAAGTCCATCAGGGAAAAGGCTATGGCTGGAACCTAGAATGCGGCACAACTGGTATGTGCAGCGTTTGCTTCCTTTTTTTAACAGCTGTTGAACCATAGTTACTGTGCTAAGCTAACAATAGCTCAGCACTGACAGTACAGTATTTAGCACGGTATTGGCCACTTGATTGCGACATTTAAACTTTTTTTTTTTTAAAGACGAGTATTGCCAGTTCAAAAATCCAGTTCAAACCAACTTGACCCGAGGGTATGAAACCCGACACGGCCCAGCATGATTAATTACCTTGATTTGCAGGCCAAATTTTTTTTTTTTTGAGGACTTATGCCACTTGATTGCGACATTGAAACTTTTTTTTTTGGCAGACGATTATTGCCGTGAAGGGAGGGACACGCAGTGCAAAAAAAGAATAATAAAGGTGATGTCGGAGAAAGTATTGGCTCTGCCATATCCCTGAAAAGTGATGCTCAGCAATGCTCTCCTTTCCGGATCCACTGTAAAGTGAACAGCAAGCTCACTCCCCTCCCCTTGCGTGATACTGTTGTGTGAAAAATGAGCTTCATTTTGACCTCATGACAAAACGCCCCGTGTAGAGCGTAAACAACGCACACCATTTGAACGCAGCATTAAGAGTGTGTGGCCCCACACTCATGTTTGTCGTTTAAATTTCCCTGACTTTCGTTTATTCATAATTTCTTAGTGCTCCATATTGATCATTGGCCCAGTCATCGCCATCTGCATTGAACTAGTCCCTGACAGCCCACACTGAGCTCCAAGAGGGACATGCCGGCAAAGTGTCAGAAATTCAGGCACTCCCAAGCTTTGATGGCCTCAGCAGACCACAGACCGCCCATTACCCCAAGCGAAGATCAAGGAGGAATAGGTCGGCTAGCACAGCAAAGTGTTAATCACCCCGAGCCCCTGGTATATAAGGCCTACGCTAGCCCGTGCAGACCTCAAGGAGGGACAGGAGGGAAAGTCTTCAAAAAAAAAAAAAAGAAAATCACCCCCAAACCCTTGGTGCCCTTGGTCTACCACCCTTAGTAGTTCATGCGGTGCTCTAGGAGGGACAGGCCATCAAGCACTATATTCAAACATTTGTAGTAAATTAAAATGCATTTCCCTGAGATTAGTGTTAATAAATTAAATCCATATCAATCTCATCCATATGTTTAAGAACTTGTATTGATTAATTTTAAATGATTAGTATGTATATTATTAATTTATTATTATTAATTAATTTATCCTTATCAATTTATCCACTCGCCATGCCCCACGGTGACAAGACCTGTTCTTTCTAGGACTGTTACTGACAATTACTTATATATGACATTTACATCAGATATTACATTTGATTCACATATTTACTACAGCTGTTTCCTAATTATTGTGAGACATCAAAAACATGATCAGGGTCTTCACAAAACTGGGAGGCCTTCGTATTATTCAGTACCAAAGAAGTAGCTCTCGGTTTCAAAAAGGTTGATGACACCTGATCTATAAATGAACTTTAGCTTTTTATTTGGTTAATCTTAATCTTAGTGACATGGATATTTAATACATCTAAATTTCTTTTCGGATATGTTGTAAATTTTAATTAGTTGTCCACGTGAAATTGATTTGGAACCTCTCCCATGGACTATATTTTTAGTCTGTGGTTTCAACCAGATTTGATCATTTTGTCTTCAATTTATTTAAATTGGCCCTGTTAAAACATAAAAGTCCATCCATGCATTTTCTATCACCGCTTAGCCTCACAAGGGTCGCTGGCTGTCTGGTGCCTATCCCAGCTGTCTTCGGCTAGTAGGCAGGGGGCACCCTGAACTGGTTTCCAACCGATCGCAGGGCACACAGATACGAACAACCATTCACGCACCCAATCACACCTAAGGACAATTAAGTAAATCCAGTTAACTTACCATGCATGTTTTTGGAGTGTGGAAGGAAGGCAGAGTGCCTGGCGATAAACCATGCAGCCAGAATTGAACCTCTGAACTGTGAGATTGTGAACCAGTATCCAGTGTGCCACCCATAAATGACTAAACCTGTATTTCCAAATAAAGTTAAAGGCTATTTTGTCAGTTTCTAAGTAACTTTTTACTGACATGTAGTGCCATGGCCGCATTCGTAAGACACAAAAGTCCTTCTGATTAAGAATGATCCAACCCCTCAATGATTTTGGAACGGTCATTGATTTAATTTGTAATGAGTTTTCAATAACTTAACTCCCTATTATAGGACACACTTTTTTTTTTTTTAACCAAAAATGAAGACCAAAACTATGTTCGGGTCTTTTCGACACTAACTTGTAGATAAGATTTGTTTTTTTTTTAAATTCTGACGACATTTGAGCGAGACCGTATACGACAGTCACCGAGTTATGCTTAATTATGATTTACAGATGCTCATTTTCATATCAGACGTGTTCTTACTTGGAATAAGTATGGTAATAGAACGAGTAAGAGGGCAGAAGCAGACGGAATCAATTGGCTGTTATCAGCCAACGTGTGAGTTGCTGCTAACAACAGGTCGTTTCAACCAAGGTTATTACTGCATGCTCAATAAAATAAAGGAGCAGTTTGAACCAGTGCCTGAGTCCATCCTTGTTTTACAGCATTACAGTAGCTTTCATGAAGAAAGTGCTACATATAGTTTAGTTTATTTATTTAATTCAAACAAGTGTGAAAAAAATAAACATGAACACACAAAAAGAACAAAAATATATACAGTTGCAAAGCAGACACCATCAAAATGAGTAAACAACAAAAAAAAGGGAAATCACAAGTCCTGTCCCCATGTCTGAAATGGAGTAGGAAGAGGTAAAACCTATTTAATCCACCCTCTTTTTAATAATCCCAAAATACCCTAGCCATAACCCATTACCCTCACTTGTCCCAACCAACTCTACTCTACTATATTTTCCACCTTCTGATTTCTGGACACTTGACATGTACCTTCATGGTGCCAAGATGTGCTCAAGAGAAACATATAACAAACACACCTACCTCGAATGCAACACCGAATATCACAATGTGGTAAATGGACTTTCACTTATCTACCTTGGGTACTCCAAGAGCTTTACACTAACTAGTCATTTAACTACTGATGAAGCAGCATCAGGAGCAACAAGGGGTTCAGTGTCTTGCTCATGGACACTTTGACATGATCTTGATGGTCGGGGGATCGAACCCACAGCCTCTCAGCTGGGAGACGACCACTCTACTACCGAACCATGCCGCCAATGTTAAAAATGACCAATTAATATATCAAAACACCATAACAAAACCCTAACAAACAGAACCAAGAAAACCTTGAAAATAAATAAATAAATAAACAAGTGCCAAGCACCCCTGATAATCAAACACCCTCTTTCCAATACCTTGTATAAATAATTTCTTTATATCTTGTTTTGAACTGGTTGCTTTCAACATTCCCTGAGCGTCCCCCCCCACAGATTGAAATACAGAACATTTTTATGCTGTTCATTATCCTAAGATTAAAAGCTCTCCTTAGATTATAGCCCCCTTCCCTCCCAGTGAAAAGATTCTGAATATGAATTATTAAATATTATTTTTTGTTTTGAAAAGTATTTGTGCTGTCCTGAAATCCACCATATCATTGAGGTTGATCATTTTTGTCGGTAAGAATAATACATTTGTGGTCCCTGTATCCTACCCCATGCATGATCCGTATTGGTTTCTTTTGTAATATAAGAAGTGGATATATTGTGCTTGTGTAATTAGTGCCCCAGATTTCTATGAGATATGGAAGAACTAGTGTATTATATAGAATGCGGAGGGATTTATGATCAAGTACCTGTTTAGCTTTATTTAATACAGTGATACATCTTGAAGTTTTTACTTGTATATATGTAATATGTGAATTCCAGCTGATCATCTATCATCACCCCTAAAATCGAGCTTCTGACCAGATGGTGCAAAGACAACAACCTCCTGCTAAACATCAGCAAGACCAAAGAGATGGTTGTCAGCTTCCAGAGTGGCCACACCCAACACCCCCCACTGACCATCGACAGTGGAGAGGTTGAGCAGCACCAAGTTCCTGGGGGTGCACATCAGTGATGACCTCTCCTGGACCACTGAACCTCTGGCCAAGAAAGCACAGCGCCGTCTCTACTTCCTGCACAAACTGAAGCGGGCAAGTGCAGCACCACCCATCATGATCACATTGTACAGAGGAACCATCGAAAGCATCCTCACCAGCTGCATCACTGTGTGGGGCGGGAGCTGCACTGACTACAACAGGAAGGCTCTACAACGCATCATGAGGACAGATGAGAGGATTATTGGTGCTCCACTCCCCTCCCTGCAAGACCTGTATACCACCCACCTCAGCCGCAAAGTCATCACGATTGTCACCGATAAAAGTCACCCTGCACATAGTCTGTTTAGCCTCCTGCCCTCCGGAAAGAGGTACAGGAGCCTCCGCTCCCGCACCACCAGACTCAGGAACAGCTTTACCACCAGGCCGTGAGACTACTGAACTCTCTCTCTCTCCCCTCCCAAACTCAGCCCCAGCCAGAAGAAACACCTAGCTGGCAGACGAAGTTTAGGTCATTGGACCCCTCCGACCAGTACCTAAACTCTCACACCTTGCTCACGCACTTGCCAAATTTGCAGAGGCTTACTGCTGCCATATTTATTTATAATTATACTTCTATTGCAATAGCGATTACACTTAGAACTATAACAACTACCTCAAATGCACACAGCTGGGTAATTTACAATCAGAGTTGTCTTGCTTTGTCTCGTACTGTTGGATTGTCTTGTCATACGCTGCTACTTATGTCTTTTCTTGGGGTACTCTTGCCATACCTGGTTTTCATTTATAGTTTTTAGGTTTAGTTGTTAGGTTAGCAACACGAGGCAAAGTAGCCCTAACATACTGCACGTCACTATTGTCAAGAATCTAGTTTTAGGATTGTTTCATCTTGCGCAACTGCACTTTGTTATTGTACATGTAAATCACAGAGGATAGTAAGAAACGCAATTTCAATTCCTTTGTATGTTAAGCACATGTGAAGAAATTGACAATAAAATTGACTTTGACTTTGCTAGTAGTCCATCATGATGATCATTGATAACTGTCCAGCTCCTCGATGCACCTTTCCACTTTTGCTTCCTCGGCTGTTCCATTGTGTTAAATGACTATTTTACAGTTTGTGTTTTTTTTGTCAATATCAGTGTTGTGCTTGGTCAGGTGCTCATTGATGTAAACGTAGGATCCCCGTAGGATGATTCTCTTGTCTTTTTCCTTATTTTGGATGCGGAGAGCTTGAACCTCAATCAGTTTGAGAACACCTTTCTAGTGCAGCCTGAGAGCAAATACCTCTTCACCGAGGAACACCTTTTTATGTCATTGACCTCCTCCACGGATGAGAGGGGAGCTGATGACCCCTTCTTTGGGCCCATGATTGGAACGGAACACGCGAGCTAGCACGCTAGGTGCTTTTAGCAACGAAAATCGTCTCAGTTGCACGTCGAAACCTTTCAGCCAAGCCCCATGTCTTCCAGCAAACAGAACAATTCTTCGCAGCGCATCTTTCATGCCAGTGCGTTCAGCCTTTCCTCTTTTTGTCATGTTTCAGGTTGGGTTTTCTGTTTCTGTTTTTGGGGATTTTGGTATTTTCAAGTTATGGGTTTGTTTTTAGTTCTTCTCTCTTGTTTCCATATGGGTTCCCTTGCGTCAGTCCTTGTTAGCGAGATTTGTTTCCACCTGTCTGTGAACCTGCCCTCCCAGTATCATCCAATCAACTTCCTCTGCCTTTTGTTCCGCCACACTGTTTTACGTTTCCTTGTTGAGTCTCGAGTCTATTTAAGGCAGAGTTTGCAGTTAGTGTTGGGTCATTGTCTGTGTCATGCTTTTGTCTACGTCGCTGCATTTTTCCGTTGCCTGTTCTACTGCCTCCTCGCCACTGTTGCCCAGTGAGTTTGGTTTCTTTTTCAAGTTTGGTTTGTTAATAAGTTCATTTTTGTTGCAGTTTGTCTTACCTCAGTTTTTGTATTAAAACCTTCATTTTTTTGGGCATTCAACCTCTCAGTTTCCCTGTTTTTTGGTCCACTCCCCTCATCCGTGTCACCCAGAAGTCCGGGCATGACAGAATGACCCGACCAACCCTTGACCTTGCAGGAAGCTCCGGGTGGCGGCCTTGTTCACCAAAGCCCTCAGCCTGCCATCCAACCCTATTCCCCCCATGTAAGTCCCCCTTATCTGTTCCTCTTTGTTCCTCTTGTCTGAGCCCTCTGTTAACACTGCTCTATACCCGTCCTCCACGCTTTCTTCATCCGTGCCCTCCTCTAATACCGCTCTGTACTAGTCCTCCACGCCTTCCTCTCCCATGTTCTCCCAAAACCCTGATTTAGAGGACTGTCCCCCCTTTGTTCGATTTCAGATCCGACTTTTTTTTTCCTAGTCCAGCCCCCTATGAAAATTTTGGTTTTGAAACCGATATTCCTTATTCCAGCTATTGTCCCTCCGAGTCTGATTGTGACGAGTTTGATTTTGATTTCGATCTTCTTTAGTCCAGCTCTTGCCCCTCCAAGTCTGATTATGACAATCTAGACTTAGGCATTTCCTTTTTACAATGATTGCGAACCTTACCTGGGTACCCGCTTAGCTTTCTGTTCCTCCCAGGGTGGCCGGTGGGAGGGCCCAGGTAAGGTTTACCATTCGCTACCACGTCACAACGCACCCGTCTCAGCACTCCCTGATTCTGAGTGACTCCCACCTGTGGCAGTCCCAATGTCACTATGTGTTAAGTCTTCCTCACTCTGTCTCGAGCCCCACCCTCTACATGCACCCTCTCCCGTTCCTTTCGACTCCTTGTGTTTCCTGTTTCCCCCGAGTTCTCAGGCTGCAGGCTAATGTGGCAGAGGACCCTGTCGCAACTCCTACGCCGAGTAGGCAGGGTATCCCAATGCCTGCCCCCTGACAGCTAAAAACTACCGTCCTGAGCCTTGAGCTGAGTAGGCCAGAGATCCCTGTCCCTGCGCCAAGACGGCTGTGTGCCTCCGTGCAAGTTTGGTTTGTTAATGAGTCCAAGGCAACTGTGCGCCCCTGTACCTGTGCCGAGGCAGCTGTGTGCACAAGACAGAGTACCATGGCACCCGGCCTCCGAGTGCCCTGAAAGCCGGCGTCCAGCCCCTATGTCTGTGTCAAACCAGTGCCTGGCCCCCGTCTCAGTGTCCTGCCAGCTCCAGGCCCCCGTTCCAGCATCAAGCTGGCGCCTGGCCCCTGTCTCAGTGTCAAGCCAGCGCTCAGCCCCCGTCTCAGCGTCAAGCCGGCGCCCGTCTCAGCCTCAAGTAGGCGCCCAGCTCCCATCTCAGCCTCAAGACGGTGCCCGTCTCAGCCTCAAGTAGGCGCCCAACCTCTGTGTTTCAAGCCAAGGCCCACCTCCTGAGCCCAAAGTCAAGGCGTGTGGTCTGCCTGCTGAGTCCCAAGTTAAGGCGTGTAGATCACCTTCCGAGCCTTCAGTCAGTCTCAAGTCAAGGTGCGTGGCCCGCCTCCTGAGTCCCAAGTCAAGGCGTGTACCCCGCCTGCTGAGTCCCAAGTTAAGGCGTGTAGATCACCTTCCGAGCCTTCAGTCAGTGCTCAGGAGCCGACGCCAAAGCCTTCAGTCGGCATTTCGAGGTGGACGCCCAAGCTTTCAGTCGGCGCTTCGAGGCCGACGCCCAAGCCTTCAGTTGGCGCTCAGAGGCCAAGGCCCAAGCGTTTAGTCGCTGCTCCGAGGCAGACGCTCAAGCCAGTCATCCTCCATCGGCCACGCCTGTCTCAGGTTGGTCTCAAAAATTCACCTTTGTGCCTGGTCAGTCCCCAGTGGCTGTCTCCAACCAGTCTTCCGCAGCCAATCCCAGAGTCACCACTAAGGATGCTACCGCAGTCTTCCCAGTCTCCGGCCGTGGCGCTGCACCAAGTTCCGAATTCCCAGTCACAGGGCTGCAGCAGTACCCAGAGTCTCTAGTCCAGCTGCTGCAGTCGCCTTAAGAGTCACCAACCAAGTCTCCACAGCAGTCTCCCGAGCCACCAGGCACGGCGCCGCAGCAGTCTCTCGAGCCACCATTCACGGCGCTCCAGCATTCTCCCAAGCCACCAGTCACAGCACCGCAGCAGACACCTTCAGTCGGCGCCCAACGGCAACAGACGCTAAGCTGCCAGTTGGCCACCAATGGTCGTCTTTGTCTCTGTAACTCATCGCTGTCTGTGACATGCCTCCAGTGGCCGTTTCAAGTCGGCGACCAGCCAACACCTCCCGGGCCTCCAGTCTGGATCCACCGGGTGCCTTCCCGAGTCTTCACCTGTCAGTCTCCTGCGGTCTTCGCCGGCCGGTCTCCAGTTGCACCAGGGCCGCAAGTCTGCCTGGGGTCACTAGGGTATCTTGTCTGGCGTTCCAGACGCCCTCTTGATTCACCCCGCCGGGCGTATCTCGTCTGCCATTTTGGACGCCCTCTTGACAAGCCCCGCCAGGTGCATCTCGTCAAGTGCCCCCGGACACCCTCCTGACTCGCCCTGCCAGGCGCATCTCGTCTGGTGCCCTGGATGCCCACCTAACTGGCCCCGCCGGGCACGTCTCCTCTGGCGCACTGGACGCCCACCTGACTCGCCCCACCAGGCGCATCTTGTCTGGTTCATGTTTCCTTGTTGAGTCTATTTAAATCAGAGTTTACATTCAGTTGGTGTCAGGTCATTGTCTACGTCATGCTTTTGTTGACGTTGCTGCGTTTTTCCGTTGCCTGTTCCATTGCCTCCTTGCCACTGCTGCCCAGTGAGTTTGGTTTCTGTTTCGAGTTTGGTTTGTTACTTAGTTCAATTTTGTTTCTGTTTGTTCTGCCTCAGTTTTTCTATTAGACCTTCATTTTTTGAGCATTCAACCTTCCAATTTCCCTGCTTTTTGGTCCACTACCCTCATTCGTGTCACCCAACATGTATGGACGTGACACTTTATTTTTTGCTTTGTTCTCTCAGAAGTATGCTGCAGATGGGCTGCGAACACTGGATCTAGCCTACAGGGACTAGTCAGAGGAGCAATGGGAGGTTTGGACATATAGCAGAGTAGGTTGAAAACAGAAATGAAAATGTGTTTTTATGAATGTAATGTATCAGTAAAATTATGTGCTCATGAAACTGTGCTATTCTAATAAAAATGGACATGGCATGAAATCAGTGTCATGTTGTGTTGGTTTTTGGTTGTGGGTTTATTTTGGAGGGTTCTGTTCTTTTCGGTCTGTGTAGTTCCCGTTTTTGTACATCCCGGGTCACCCTGCATTAATTTTGATTTGGTCCACCTGTCTGCATTTACCTGTCCCTCGTGTGTCCACCAATCTGCTTCCCTTGTCGATTGGTTTCCTTCCCAGCTGTCCCGACTAGTGTGTGTGTGTGTATTTAAGTCCAGTTTTTGTTACAGCTAGTTGTCAGATCATAGTCGCAAGTCATCAGTCTCGTGTCACCAGTTCCACGGCATTAGCCTGTGTCTGCCCATGCCAACTTGCCTGCTTGTGTTTTCCATGTTACCTGGGCCCCTTTACTTTTGGAGTTTTTGCCATTCTGTTTGCCGTTCATTTGTTCCTGCCTGCCCTTTAATTAATAAATATGGATTACCCTGCGCGTTCTCTGCCTTGGAGCCTCTCAGCATCTGGGTCCACTGTACCCGCAATCATGCCGATGTTTCTCCCTGCCACGTCATCCCATGACAGTCAGTGTAAAAGCATACCTATTATTGGCCCCAGAGATGTCGAGACCAGTTGTCTCCTACAAAATAAAAGAAAGGCTTCTTCCAACAGAGAATTAGCATCTGACTGAACAAAAGGTCGGCCGCTGCTCTCAGAAGAAGCTGTCAATCAGGATTGATGGCTCTGCCTTTTAACAAGAATGTTTTGCGAATGAAAGACTTTGAAACAGCATCCACACACACTCACACACACACAACTACTTCTCAGTAAGATCACATTCCCCAAAGTGGATAAGAACCAGGTGTGGAGATCTGAAACTTTGCCTCTTTTGCTGCGCCCTGCCCGTAAAAGTGGTCCAGGATCTTGTGTACACTCCTCTGTCTGGATTAAATAGGTTGTTTCAACTATGGGGAAGAGGTCTTGGCAACAATGCAAATAATCAGTTTGTGATAGTGGGGGGTGTAGGTGCACTTGCATGCTGTGATCTTCTTTGTCCGGAACACAAAGACCAACCCCCATGATTTGTAGGGGGTACAGGTGAGCATTCATGTTGTTCTGCCTTTGGAGACGTGTCGTCTCCTCACATGCGCTTCACCAACATTTCCAGCAGAAAATATCCATGTCTCCAGTTCTAATATATATGTTGCAAGAACAAATATTGGATAATCTTGATACAGTTATTCTAACATGTAGTATAAAGTATTACATTTTATGTAGTTTGGTTTGATTAAAGCAGTCCCTTTCTAGCCTGTTTTTTTATGTAACCTCGAAGACATCCGATTCAAATGGTCACAAGTGTTATCAGGCTTCTCCAGAGCTTCTTGATGCACTGATAATTTGAAGAAGGATGAATGGGGGTACCGTCAGAATACAGGTACAGGCAGGATAGAGGCTCTTGAGGAACGAACTTGGGCACTTCTGACTTGGAGATTTGTGTTTTGTAATAAATAACCTCTTAACTTGCAATGTTTTTTTCTGCTCTTTCCATCAGGCTTGTAATCTCCACCCAAAATTTTCAGTTGATAGTTGCTGTGTTAGAAGCCTCTTCCCTCTGAAAAAACAAGATGGAAATCTTTTAAATCTTTGTGCCGTGAATATAATTTTTCTTGTGACACACTTGAGACATATGTATTTGGAAAGTTAAAAAAAAAAAAAGTTAATATTTATAAAACATGAGTATAACAAAATAAACAATTTGGACCGGAAAGGTGGTTTTAATGTTAATGATACAAGTTCATTGGTGCATGGACCTATAAGAAGAAGAATCCACATGCCCTCTCACAGTGGTCATAGACACACTGATGCCAATCCCTGCTGTCCTTAGCCAGTGTGGTCCATGCACTCCGTAAACTAATATCCAGCCGGTTGAAGGGCACACAGAGACTCAAACACCACACAGGAAGACCAGAGGTGAAATCAAACACATGGTTTCTCCATGGAAGATGCAGATGTTTTAGCTAAAACGACCTAAACTGACTCCCATTAATTTTTAATGGTATGCTAAACTTACCACTGATGGGATATGTTTTTCGGCTGCTATGTCCGGTGCAGCCGAAGCATCTTAGAAGGAGGTTCATCGGAGGCGGCCTATTTCAAAATACTCAGAATGCGCAGTGCCAGTATCACAAGCAAAAAAATGATGGCATTCAATAAATGCCAATCATTTTAAAGGTTTTTGTAGTTATGTTCTCTAAGAGCTGTTTTAGATGCGAAAACTTTGTTGCAAATGAGAAGATTTGAAAGGACATCGCACATATTTGCGTTGCCCATTTTTTGTGTATCAAGAGGCATGTAAGTCTCTTC
The DNA here is from genome assembly GCF_059441005.1 of Hippichthys cyanospilos. Lineage (NCBI taxonomy): Eukaryota > Metazoa > Chordata > Actinopteri > Syngnathiformes > Syngnathidae > Hippichthys > Hippichthys cyanospilos. The sequence goes on from NC_142373.1 coordinate 6,545,275, forward strand.
ATAATCAAATGCTTTCACTTTTTGTGATGTTTGTTCTTGTTTAAATGGAGTGAGATATAATTGGCAATGAATGACATTTTATTTCTGTCTGGAAGAGTTTTTTTTTTTTTTTTTTTTTGGGAATATATGTTAAAGGTGCTCTACAAATGAAATTCATCACCATCATCATGTTAGGGCTCCAAACTAACTCAATTTTCTATCGGCCCTTATTCTCACTTGCTGGTACCTAGCCCAGCTGTCTTTAGGCAGTAGGCGGGGGAAACCCTGGACTGGTCGCCAATTGCAGCATACATAAAGACAAACAACCATTTACACTCACAATCACACCTCAGGGCAATTTGGAGTGTCCAATACATCTACCATGCATGATTTTGGAATGTGGGAGGACCCCAAAGTGCCTGGAAAAGAAAGTGAGCATGGGGCCAACTTGCAAACTTCACACAGGCCGGGGTGAGCTGGAATTAAATAATGACCTCTAAACTGTGAGGCAGTCTGCTGCCCTTATTGCCAAATGTAAACTATGTAATATAATACCATGTTCATACCATTACATTGTTTTTACATATCCAATGCAACTCTAAAAAATAAATAAATAAAATAAAATAAAAAAAGTAAAGAAAAAAAATAAATAAAAAAAGCAATGCAATGGCATACAGAGTCTGGCATAAGCAGCACATCAGCTGCTATACTAAGGCTCCTGCCACATGACTCATCAAAGCACCTTATAGACAGGAACATAGTTTTTGAGAGTTTCTTTCTCAGTTCCTTGTACCATGGTCTCCAGGTTTACCAAATCACAGGCCTCTGTTGTTTGCAGGAAGTGAAATATCATTTGAGAAACATGATTTGCTTTGAATTAGAATGAAACGACAATGTACAATATTGCCGTAGCACACACCTCTGAATCTATGTGGAAGGAGAACGAGGTTGCCCTCTTGCTTCCAGTGACCACATAGTACTCCAAACCACCACCCAAGGTAATTTGAGGTCTTTGTCTATCTTTGTGTTTTATTTTAATCATCAGTGCCAGGTCTCATTGCTATTACAAGGGTAAGAAATGTGTTCTGTTTAATAGGGAACAACAGAGACTAATGTTCCACTCACTTCAGATGCTTGGAAAGGATTATTTATTGGCTGCAAGATTGAGGACCTAAGAGCACGCACAAACAAGTAAGGTCAGCGACTGAATATTTATTGATTAAAAGTACTTTCTGAAGAGGAAGATGAGAGTGGGGCGCTGTGGAGGGGTGTTCAGGGTCAGGGGAGGTGGAGCATGGCAGGCAGTCGGGTGAGGGGGAGCAGGTGGGACAGGGGCTTGGGCAGTTTGGTTGGATCGTCATGGTAGCAGGTAATCGGGCACAGTCGGAGTCGACGCACCAAAGATCAAGTTGAATTAGCAGGCTTTCGGATAATCGGGGGGGGGGAGGGGGGGGGGGGCTACAAGATCTGACAATCTGGCAGGGACGGCAAAGAAGACACCGGGTTTTATACTCAACTTGAGATTGGTGCTTGGCCTGATTAGCAAGGTAATGGAGCAGGTGTGATGAGGTAGAGAATGGAGTGACTGGACTGATGTATTGTGATAGATTAATGTCAAACGGGGATGTATGGCATCCAATTCATGTGTAAATTACCATCTGAAACAAATGTCTATTCTATTCTTCTTTTTTTGTTTTACTTCCATCTCTCTGTCAAACAGGTTTCCTCTACCTGAGCATAACACAAAATCTGTCCGCGGCATAGTCAATGCCTTAAGTTTAGACAGCGGGACCGGGGGGGGTGCTGTCCGTGGCACGGTCAATGCCGCTTTTTTTTTTAATCGCGCGAGGAGAGGGCAGGGGAGTAGAGCGAGCTTGCTGTCCATGGTATGGAAGAGTGCTACATGAGTACGCTGCCAGGCGCTAAACCGCACAAGCACACAGATTGGATCATCTCCCATGGAACACCTGACAATATCTTGCGGCTGGTTGAAAAACACTGCTCTAACCAGTTCTTCATGACACCCAGGTTAAACCTCTGTCTGCTTGCTATTCCTAGATCCAGCGAAGTCTAATTCTGGAACTCAGCCATTGGGAGAATTCAGCCATTTTGTAATGGTTCTTTTTAGGGAGACCAGGTGTAGAGGACAATGATAAATTGAGTCAGGATTCCTCAGCAAATGTGTTTTGCTCTATGTTAAGCTTGGGTAACAAAGTGGCAACGTATAACAACGTATTTCATTACCCAAATCTTAAAATAATCTTAAATATACACCAACTTATCACTCTAAGCACATTGAGGAAAGAAAGGTATTCCTATTTGTGCATGCATGTGTGTCTGTTGACACTCAAGCTGCAGAAACTCACAGCTTGCGTAGATTAGTTTAGAAGGCTAGTGAGGATTCAAGACAAAACAAGGCAATGCAACTTTATTTCTATAGCGCCTATAATACACAAATTAATTTAAATAACTTTTCTTGGTTAATAGTTAGAAGTTAGTCTCACACTTTCTTACATTCCAACTTTGAAACATGTTGCCTCTCTCCTAAGCACAGATGCAACTAAGCCACACAGACTCCGGCTGCACTTGTGGTGCCATTGTGGAAAACCCAGAAATGGCTCTCACTACCGTTTGGTTAAATGGCTAACCGTCAGCTCTGGGTGGGTTCACACAGACACACACAGAGAATGCTGCATAACAGACATAAAGACTGAGTTTATTGGCCGTAAAATTAATAAAAAGGCAGATGCTGATATGCAACAATATGGCGAATACCGGCCCCGTTAATTGGCCCAACCAAAAATCGGTCGATCCCTAATGTCCAGATGCAATTTTGATCCCCAGTTTTTTACTTTAGCAATGAATGTACATGGGTTTTGAATGAACATAGTTTGTTTACACCTTCCCACACATCATGGGATAGCGTTAGCATTATTGCTCATTTTGAGGGCATGTTTTCATGATTTCTTGAAAACAAATTGATAAAAATAACAATGCAAGCTATTATCATATTAATGACAAAATAATACATAAAGTGAGCTTGTTGAAAAATGGACCAACCAAGATGAAGCCTCTGTTCTCTCTATGTACATTTCTCTGCTTATAAAGACACAGCATATATCATTTAGTTCCCACTGTTGGAGTTATTCTTCATAAAATGGCTGGAATGAATTTAAATGCATAGGTTAGAAGATTTTAGACCTTAACATTTGTTGAGAGTTGGAAATGTAAGGTAAAATTTGAAAAAAAAAAAAAAAATATATATATATATATATATATATATATATATATATATATATATATATATATATATATATATATATATAATATATATATATATATATATATATATATATATATATATATATATAAAATATATATATATATATATATATATATATATATATATATATATATATATATATATATATATATATATATATATATAAAACCAACATAAGTGGACTGACATCAAATGAAAGTGAAATGAGACATAACAGTCTTGAAAAATATGCACTCAATCTCAGATCAATGTAAGAAAATGGATGGATGGATGGATGAACGGATTGATTGATGGATGAACAGACGTCTTGTGAGTCATATTCAAACATCTTTGTATGTCCTTGTGGTATTATGATTAGGGGGTTGAGATGTAAACAGTCTATATCGCATTAGTTTTATGCACTGACCTCCATCTGTTGCCGGATCCAGTGAAGTGACTGTGTGATCCTGGTGTACACACCTGGCTTGTTCCGTATAGCACAGCCAATGCCCCAGCTTGTTGTCCCAACCAGCTTCCACAGAGCTGAATCCTCACAGGCAAGAGGACCACCACTGTCCCCCTGTAGAAACACTGCCAGGCATTATATTGTACAAAAATTCTTGAGTATGAACCATTGTAAACAGGGATGAGTGATACATCACAATCCAGGTCATAATTTAAATGTTCAAGTGTTTGGACATTAAATATTGTTTTATCTAAGGTTGTAAGTAATTGATGTATGTTGATTTTTTTGTTGTTGTTGGGTTTTTTTTTTTTCATTTGCTAAGATTCCACAAACAACTACTATGGCTGAGGTGAATGGACCATTCAATTTTTTTTATGTCAAATCACTAGCGTCTTAACTTGTTATAATTATTGATTACATGATTCGTGTGTTTTGTCATTCAATAAATTCAAAATGTGTTTTTGATATGAACTGTATACACATTTTATTTCTCTAGGATTGAGATATAACTGACCTACGGTGCATTAAGAGAACAATCTCTCCACTTATTCATCTTCCAAATTTGATTCATTTCATCCTCAAAACTAGTGTATTCAAAAAACATTGTGGTGTAATTGGTGTATTTTGAGTTGTAATGGTACCTGTAATAGTGATGGGAATTCCGTCCCTTTTTAGAGAGTCAGTTCTTTTGGCTCGGCTCACTAAAAAGAGCCGTCTCTTTCCAAATGGTTCTTCAGTTTTTTAGTTGCTTAAATTAATTTACTCTCAAAAATAATGTAAAATTATGTGAAAAAATAATTTTATAATGTAAAAAATATAGTTTATCAAATATGTATTATTTATATGGCTTTGTTTTTATTCTTCTGAACATACTCAACATGGAGTACAACATGCAAAAAATGAATTATAAAGTACAAAAACAAAGACCCATCTCATAACAAGGTCAACAAAAAGTTCCAATCTCTGATAGAGTATATTTATAAGCTTTTAACTATTTACACTAAAACAACATAAGTAAGCTTTCATTGCCACACAACAAATTATAAATTACAATTTGTAAAAAAAAAAAGAAAAAAAAAGAAGAAAAAAACAGCATCCAAGTAAAAGTTTTAGCTAGTCTTTAGCGAAGATTGGCATTAAGAAAAACCAAGTATCTCAGCTTTGTGGGGTTGATCCTGTTTCTCCTCTGTTAATATCTGCCCTGTTTTAACCTTGCACAGTCTACACTCTGGCTTTGAACTATCAATTAAGTTGAAATGAGTCCAAATTTCACTGCGTTTCCTATCCATTTTCTACAGTGGCCCTGAAGTGCAAATGAAAAAAACAAATACCGAAGCAAAATTTAAAAAAGAAAAACACATTTACAAACACATTCAAAAAAGAAACGCAAATAAAGAAAAGATTTTTTTTTTTTTTTTTTTTTTTTTTTTACAAAAGTTTGAACACACGCAACATTTTCACAAACGCACGCAACAACAAACAAAACACTATTGTTTAAAGACGAAACCGGAAGCGGTGGGGGCGAAGGGAACAGTGGACTCACGACTAATTGGACGAGGAGGTGCAACTTGATTGGACGTAAATTGACTTTGTATTTGAGCAGGAAGTTATTTCACGGGACGTAATCATTTCCTTAAAAAAAAAAAAACATGAGCGTCAACACTGATTCTGACGAATTGAATATGAAAATTCAAACCACCATGGAATGGGGGGAATTGGATGAATCGATTAAACTTGGAACGGTTGCAATCGGATGAAGAATGGCAATTGTAGAAGGGAAAAACTAAAAAAGTGGAATTGTGGGTAATTTTTGAATTATGGGTAAAAATGGAATGGCGGGCATTGGTGGAGTTGATTAAAGTTGGAACGGTAAGAATCCGATGAAAAATGGTGAAGATAGAAGGGAAAAACTGAAAAAGTGGAATTGTGGGTAATTTTTGAATTCAGGGAAGAGGAAAATAGATACCACCATGTAATGGCAAGAATTGCGGGAATTGATTAAAGTTGGAACGGTCAGAATCGGAGCAGGAATGGCCAAGATAGAACAGAAAAACTGAAAAAGTGGAATTGTGGGTAATTTTTGAATTGTGGGTAAAAATGGAATGGCGGGAATCGGGGGAATCGATTAAAGTTGTAACGGTCGGAATCGGATGAAGACTGGCAAAGATAGAAGGTAAAAACTGAATGAGATGTCTGATCAGATATCCAAGATGGCCGCCCCTGAGGGCTGATGGGAGATGGAGTCTCAGTGTATGTAGTCAAGTGTCCAAGATGGCCACATGAACGCCCACACAATGAATGACCTCATTGAAAATGAATTGGTTCATTAAAGGTACAGTGTGTGGAATTGTGGGAAAATTTTGAATTCTGGTAATAGGAAAATGAATGCACCAATGAATTGGCGGGGACGAATGGAATCAATTAGCGTTTGAACGGTGGGAATCGGATAAAGAATGGCAAAGACAGAAGGTTACAATGTTTCGGCGAGAACAATTAACTGAGGAATTATGGGTAAAAAATGGGAAAAACTTGAATTTTTTGGTGCAAGGGTGTTCTTGGCAATCTAACCCATAATGGGAAACACCTAAAGTTGGAACGATAAGTATAGGTCGGAAGCAAAAGGAGATATCACAAGAGGAAACATCAAAAATCAGATTTTTCGCAAGTTTTAGGGGGCTATTACTTATGCAAAACAGATGCATTGTGGGTAAATGAAACTCTGAGGTCATAGGCAGAGTCAAGATGAATGGTTAAACGCTGAATCGGCCTGAATTGAACAAACACCTGTCATTAGTCATTAGAGTGAAAAAAACAATAATATTTCAAATTTTGTAACACATCACAAAATTTCAAAAAGTGAGAAAAAAGTACACTTAAAGTTCAAATTCTGAATTTTTAGGGATTATATTTAATAGTTTGGATGTTCAACATTAGGAGAGTGTTGTTTTTATTGTTGTGAGTAAACCAAGATGGCCACCATCCTGGGTGGAAGTTGGGCTGAGCGCTCATGAGATGTCTGATCAGATATCCAAGATGGCCGCCCCTGACGGTTGATGGGAAATGGAGTCTCAGTGTATGTGAGCAAGTGTCCAAGATGGCCGCTTGACGACCCCATGGGAAATGGAGTACTTTGTCTACCTAAACAGTAGTCCATGAAGGCCAAACACCCACACAATGAATGACCTCATTGAAAATGAATTGGTTGATTAAAGGTACAGTGTGTGGAATTGTGGGAAAATTTTGAATTTTGGGAAGAGGTAAATGAATACACGAATGAAATGGCGGGCATCAGGGGAATCGATTAAAGTTGGAACGGTGGGAATCGGAGCAGGAATGGCCAAGATAGAAGGTCGGAATTGGATTAAGACTGACAAAGACAGAAGGGAAAAACTGAATGAGATGTCTGATCAGATATCCAAGAAGGCCGCCTCCGAGGGTTGATGGGAAATGGAGTCTCAGTGTATGTAGTCAAGTGTCCAAGATGGCCACCTGACGACCCCATGGGAAATGGAGTACTTTGTCTACCTAAACAGTAGTCCATGAAGTCCAAACGCCCACACAATGAATGACCTCATTGAAAATGAATTGGTTCATTAAAGGTACAGTATGTAGAATTGTGGGAAAATTTTGAATTCTGGTAAGAGGTAAAATGAATTGGCGGGGATGAATGGAATCAATTAGAGTTTGAACGGTCGGAATCCGATGAAGTTTGGCGAAGACAGAAGGTTACAATGTTTTGGCAAGAACAATTAACTGAGGAATCATGGGTAAAAAAATCGGAAAAACTTGAAATATTTGGTGCGAGGATGTTCTTGGCAATCTAACCCATAATGGGAAACACCTAAAATTGGAACGATAAGCATAGGTCAGATGCAAAAGGAGATATCACAAGAGGAAACATCAAAAATCTGATTTTTTCGCGAGTTTTAGGAGTCTATTACTTATGCAAAACAGATGCATTGTGGGTAAATGACACCCTGAGGTCATAGGCAGGGTCAAGATGAAAGGTTAAACGGTGAATCGGCCTGAAATTTCAAAAAGTGAGAAAAAAGTACACTTAAAGTTCAAATTCTGAATGTTGGGGGATTAGATTTAATAGTTTGGATGTTCAACATTTGGAGAGAGTCGTTTTTATTGTTCTGAGTTAACCAAGATGGCCGCCATCCTGGGTGGAAGTTGGGCTGAGCGCTCATGAGATGTCTGATCAGATATCCAAGATGGCCGCCCCTCAGGGCTGATGGGAAATGGAGTCTCAGTGTATACGGGTGTGTCCAAGATGGCCGCTTGACGACCCCATGGGAAATGGAGTACTTTGTCTACCTAAACAGTAGTCACCGAAAGCCAAACGCCCACACAATGAATGACCTCATTGAAGATCAATTGGTTCATTAAAGGTACAGTTTGTGGAATTGTGGGAAAATTTTGATTCTTGGTAAGAGGTAAATGAATACACTAATGAATTGGCGGGGATGAATGGAACCTTGATCACCTTCACACGTTAAAGTCAAGGAATAACATATGTGTGAAGGTTTCACCTTCACACAATAATAATAATAATAATAATCAGAATATTTGCAATTTCTGAAGAAATTGCGTGTGAAGGTGTAACCTCTGAAGGCAAAGGTGATGTGGAATGGTGTGGAATGGTGGGAATTGGGGGAATCGATTAAAGTTGTAACGGTTGGAATCGGATGAAGAATAGCAAAGATAGAAGGGAAAAACTGAAAAAGTGGAATTGTGGGTAATATTTTAATTGTGGGTAAAAATGGAGTGGCGGGCATTGGGGGATTTGATTAAAGTTGGAACGGTCCGAATCGGATAAAGAATGACAAAGATAGAAGTGATAAACTGAAAAAGTGGAATTGTGGGTAATTTTTGAACTCTGGAAAGAGGAAAATTAACACCACCATGGAATGGGGGGAATTGGGGGAATTGGGGGAATTGATTAAAGTTGGAACGGTAAGAATCGGATGAAAAATGGTGAAGATAGAAGGGAAAAACTGAAAAAGTGGAATTGTGGGTAATTTTTGAATTCAGGGAAGAGGAAAATAGATACCACCATGTAATGGCAAGAATTGGGGGAATTGATTAAAGTTGGAACGGTAAGAATCGGATGAAGAATGGCAATTGTAGAAGGGAAAAACTAAAAAAGTGGAATTGTGGGTAATTTTGGAATTCAGGGAAGAGGAAAATAGATACCACCATGTAATGGCAAGAATTGGGGGAATTGATTAAAGTTGGAACGGTAAGAATCGGATGAAAAATGGTGAAGATAGAAGGGAAAAACTGAAAAAGTGGAATTGTGGGTAATTTTTGAATTCAGGGAAGAGGAAAATAGATACCACCATGTAATGGCAAGACTTGGGGGAATTGATTAAAGTTGGAACGGTCGCAATCGGATGAAGAATGGCAAAGATAGAAGGGAAAAACTGAAAAGTGGAATTATGGGTAATTTTTGAATTGTGGGTAAAAATGGAATGGCGGGAATCGGGGGAATCGATTAAAGTTGTAACGGTCGGAATCGGATGAAGACTGGCAAAGATAGAAGGGAAAAACTGAATGAGATGTCTGATCAGATATCCAAGATGGCCGCCCCTGAGGGCTGATGGGAGATGGAGTCTCGGTGTATGTAGTCAAGTGTCCAAGATGGCCACATGACGATCCCATGGGAAAAAGAGTACTTTGTCGACCTAAACAGTAGTCCACGAAGGCCAAAGAACCACACAATGAATGACCTCATTGAAAATGAATTGGTTCATTAAAGGTACAGTGTGTGGAATTGTGGGAAAATTTTGATTCCTGGTAAGAGGTAAATGAATACACCAATGAATTGGTGGGGATGAATGGAATCAAATAAAGTTTGAACGGTCGGAATCGGATAAAGAATGGCGAAGACAGAAGGTTACAATGTTTTGGCAAAAATAATTAACTCAAGAATTATGGGTAAAAAATGGGAAAAACTTGAAATTGTTGTTGCGAGGGTGTTCCTTGCAATCTAACCCATAATGGGAAACACCTAAAGTTGGAACGATAAGTATAGGTAGGACGCAAATGGAGATATCACAAGCGGAAACATCAAAAATCTGATTTTTCGCGAGTTTTAGGGGGCTATTACTTATGCAAAACAGATGCATTGTGGGTAAATGACACTTTGAGTTCATAGGAAGGGTCAAGATGAATGGTTTAACGCTGAATCGGCCTGAATCGGACAAACACCTGTAGTCATTAAAGTGAAAAAACAATAATTTTTCAAATTTTGTAAAATATCACAAAATTTCAAAAAGTAAGAAAAAAGTACACTTAAAGTTCAAATTCTGAATTTTGGGGAATTATATTTAATAAATTGGATGTTCAACATTAGGAGAGTGTTGTTTTTATTGTTCTGAGTAAACCATGATGGCCGCCATCCTGGGTGGAAGTTGGGCTCAGCGCTCATGAGCTGTCTGATCAGATATCCAAGATGGCCGCCCCTGAGGGTTGATGGGAAATGGAGTCTCAGTGTATGTGGGCAAGTGTCCAAGATGGCCGCTTGACAACCCCGTGGGAAATGGAGTACTTTGACTACCTCAACAGTAGTCACCAAAGGCCAAACGCCCACACAATGAATGACCTCATTGAAAATGAATTGGTTCATTAAAGGTACAGTGTGTGGAATTGTGGGGAAATTTTTAATTTTGGGAAGAGGTAAATGAATTGAATATGAATTGAATTAAATGAATTTTCATATGTTATTGTGCTCGGCCATTTTCTTTATTGTGTGAAGGTGGAACCTCTTCACATGTTATTCCTTGACTTTATTATTGTGTGAAGGTGAAACCTTCACACATATGTTATTCCTTGACTTTATTATTGTGTGAAGGTGAAACCATCACACATATGTTATTCCTTGACTTTATTGTGTGAAGGTGAAACCTTCACACTTATGTTTTTCTCCACCTTTATTATTATTATTATTGTGTGAAGGTGGAACCTTCACACATATGTTATTGTGCTCGGCCATTTTCTTTATTATTATTATTATTGTGTGAAGGTGGAACCTTCACACATATGTTATTGTGCTCGGCCATTTTCTTTATTATTATTGTGTGAAGGTGGAACCTTCACACATATGTTATTGTGCTCGGCCATTTTCTTTATTGTGTGAAGGTGGAACCTTCACACATATGTTATTGTGCTCGGCCATTTTCTTTATTATTATTGTGTGAAGGTGGAACCTTCACACATATGTTATTCTACCGCTTTATTATTATTATTGTGTGAAGGTGGAACCTTCACACATATGTTATTCTACCGCTTTATTATTATTATTATTATTGTGTGAAGGTGGAACCTTCACACATATGTTATTCTACCGCTTTATTATTATTGTGTGAAGGTGGAACCTTCACACATATGTTATTCTACCGCTTTATTATTATTATTGTGTGAAGGTGGAACCTTCACACATATGTTATTCTACCGCTTTATTATTATTATTATTATTGTGTGAAGGTGGAACCTTCACACATATGTTATTCTACCGCTTTATTATTGTGTGAAGGTGAAACCATCACACATATGTTATTCCTTGACTTTATTGTGTGAAGGTGAAACCTTCACACTTATGTTTTTCTCCACCTTTATTATTATTATTATTGTGTGAAGGTGGAACCTTCACACATATGTTATTGTGCTCGGCCATTTTCTTTATTATTATTATTATTGTGTGAAGGTGGAACCTTCACACATATGTTATTGTGCTCGGCCATTTTCTTTATTATTATTGTGTGAAGGTGGAACCTTCACACATATGTTATTGTGCTCGGCCATTTTCTTTATTGTGTGAAGGTGGAACCTTCACACATATGTTATTGTGCTCGGCCATTTTCTTTATTATTATTGTGTGAAGGTGGAACCTTCACACATATGTTATTCTACCGCTTTATTATTATTATTGTGTGAAGGTGGAACCTTCACACATATGTTATTCTACCGCTTTATTATTATTATTATTATTGTGTGAAGGTGGAACCTTCACACATATGTTATTCTACCGCTTTATTATTATTGTGTGAAGGTGGAACCTTCACACATATGTTATTCTACCGCTTTATTATTATTATTGTGTGAAGGTGGAACCTTCACACATATGTTATTCTACCGCTTTATTATTATTATTATTATTGTGTGAAGGTGGAACCTTCACACATATGTTATTCTACCGCTTTATTATTGTGTGAAGGTGAAACCTTCACACATATGTTATTCTACCGCTTTATTATTGTGTGAAGGTGGAACCTTCACACATATGTTATTCTACCGCTTTATTGTGTGAAGGTGGAACCTTCACACATATGTTATTCTACCGCTTTATTGTGTGAAGGTGGAACCTTCACACATATGTTATTCTACCGCTTTATTATTATTGTGTGAAGGTGGAACCTTCACACATATGTTATTGTGCTCGGCCATTTTCTTTATTATGATTATTATTATTCTTATTCTGCCTGTTTTTCGACGGATTTCAGCTCATTCCCAGTTTATCCGATTCACACCGTTCCAATTTGACACTATTCCAGTTAAGCGCCCGAAGGGCGTTTCCATTTTTGGAATTCCAAGTATTCACAGTTTTCCCAGAATTCCCGGTTTTCCACCCCAAAAAGGCCCATTGACTTACATTGGGTCCTTTTTTGTTTCATTATTACAGCTTTCCCTTTTCATATTTTCAATATTTAACTCATTCATCTCGTTTTAGGGATCCTTCCCATCATTCCAGTAATTAATACATTCCAATATTTTCCCATAATTCCATATTTTTCATCCTTCAAATATTCATAATTCATTTCCAATGGGAGGGCTTCCCATTCATTCCCAATGGGAGATTAAACATTTTACATTTTGAGCTTTCCTATTTCATATTCATAACATTTATCTCATACATTTCGCCTTATGGCTCATTCCCACCATTGTAACAGTTAATAATTATTAATATTTTCCCATAATTCCATATTTTTCATTTATAACAATTCATAATTCATTCCCAGTGGTGGATTTAACATTTTTTACTTGAAGCTTCTCCACTTCACACTCACATTAATCAGTCAATACATTCCCCAATATCAATACTACTCATATTCACACCTTCCAGTAATTCATAACTATTTTCATATTTTTACCCATAATTCCTCATTCCCATTTTCCTCACCAAACTTTGTAACCTTCTATCTTGGCCATTCCTGCTCCGATTCCCACCGTTCCAACTTTAATCGATTCCCCCGATGCCCGCCATTTCATTCGTGTATCCATTTACCTCTTCCCAAAAATTCAAAATTTTCCCACAATTCCACACACTGTACCTTTAATGAACCAATTCATTTTCAATGAGGTCATTCATTGTGTGGGCGTTCGGCCTTCAGTGACTACTGTTTAGGTAGACAAAGTACTCCATTTCCCATGGGGTCATCAAGCGGCCATCTTGGACACTTGCCCACATACACTAAGACACCATTTCCCATCAACCCTCAGGGGCGGCCATCTTGGATATCTGATCAGACAGCTCATGAGCGCTCAGCCCAACTTCCACCCAGTATGGCGGCCATCTTGGTTTACTCAGAACAATAAAAACAACACTCTCCTTATGTTGAACACCAAAACTATTAAATATAATCCCCCAAAATTCAAAATTTGAACTTTAAGTGTACTTTTTTCTTACTTTTTGAAATTTTGTGATACTTTACAAAATTTGAAAAATAATTGTTTTTTCACTTTAATGACTATAGGTGTTTGTCCGATTCAGGCCGATTCAGCGTTTAACCATTCATCTTGACCCTTCCTATGAACTCAACGTGTCATTTACCCACAATGCATCTGTTTTGCGTAAGTTATAGCCCCCTAAAACTCGCGAAAAATCAGATTTTTTATGTTTCCTCTTGTGATATCTCCATTTGCGTCCGACATATACTTATTGTTTCAATTTTAGGTGTTTCCCATCATGGGTTAGATTGCCAAGAACACCCCCGCACCAACAATTTATAGTTTTTCCCATTATTTTACCCATAATTCCTCAGTTAATTGTTCTCGCCAAAACATTTTAACCTTCTGTCTTTGCCATTCTTCATTCGATTCCCACCGTTCCAACTTTATATGATTCCATTCATCCCCGCCAATTCATTGGTGTATTCGTTTACCTCTTACCAGAATTCAAAGTTGCACCACAATTCCACACACTGTACCTTTAATGAACCAATTCATTTTCAATGAGGTCATTCATTGTGTGGGCGTTTGGCCTTTGGTGACTACTGTTGAGGTAGTCAAAGTACTCCATTTCCCACGGGGTTGTCAAGCGGCCATCTTGGACACTTGCCCACATACACTGAGACTCCATTTCCCATCAACCCTCAGGGGCGGCCATCTTGGATATCTGATCAGACAGCTCATGAGCGCTGAGCCCAACTTCCACCCAGGATGGCGGCCATCATGGTTTACTCAGAACAATAAAAACAACACTCTCCTAATGTTGAACATCCAATTTATTAAATATAATTCCCCAAAATTCAGAATTTGAACTTTAAGTGTACTTTTTTCTTACTTTTTGAAATTTTGTGATATTTTACAAAATTCAAAAAATTGTTGTTTTTTTCACTTTAATGACTACAGGTGTTTGTCCGATTCAGTTTGACTCAGCGTTTAACCGTTCATCTTGACCCTGCCTATGACCTCAGGGTGTCATTTACCCACAATGCATCTGTTTTGCATAAGTAATAGCCCCCTAAAACTCGCGAAAAATCAGATTTTTGATGTTTCCGCTTGTGATATCTCCATTTGCGTCCTACCTATACTTATCGTTCCAACTTTAGGTGTTTCCCATTATGGGTTAGATTGCAAGGAACACCCTCGCAACAACAATTTCAAGTTTTTCCCATTTTTTACCCATAATTCTTGAGTTAATTATTTTTGCCAAAACATTTTAACCTTCTGTCTTCGCCATTCTTTATCCGATTCCGACCGTTCAAACTTTATTTGATTCCATTCATCCCCACCAATTCATTGGTGTATTCATTTACCTCTTACCAGGAATCAAAATTTTCCCACAATTCCACACACTGTACCTTTAATGAACCAATTCATTTTCAATGAGGTCATTCATTGTGTGGTTCTTTGGCCTTCGTGGACTACTGTTTAGGTCGACAAAGTACTCTTTTTCCCATGGGATCGTCATGTGGCCATCTTGGACACTTGACTACATACACCGAGACTCCATCTCCCATCAGCCCTCAGGGGCGGCCATCTTGGATATCTGATCAGACATCTCATTCAGTTTTTCCCTTCTATCTTTGCCAGTCTTCATCCGATTCCGACCGTTACAACTTTAATCGATTCCCCCGATTCCCGCCATTCCATTTTTACCCACAATTCAAAAATTACCCATAATTCCACTTTTTCAGTTTTTCCCTTCTATCTTTGCCATTCTTTATCCGATTGCGACCGTTCCAACTTTAATCAATTCCCCCAATTCTTGCCATTACATGGTGGTATCTATTTTCCTCTTCCCTGAATTCAAAAATTACCCACAATTCCACTTTTTCAGTTTTTCCCTTCTATCTTCACCATTTTTCATCCGATTCTTACCGTTCCAACTTTAATCAACTCCCCCAATGCCTGCCATTCCATTTTTACCCATTATTCAAATATTACCCACAATTCCACTTTTTTAGTTTTTCCCTTATACAATTGCCATTCTTCATCCGATTGCAACCGTTCCAAGTTTAATCGATTCATCCAATTCCCCCCATTCAATCGTGGTTTGTATTTTCCTCTTTCCAGAGTTAAAAAATTACCCACAATTCCACTTTTTCAGTTTATCACTTCTATCTTTGTCATTCTTCATCCGATTCGGACCGTTCCAACTTTAATCAATTCCCCCAATGCCCGCCACTCCATTTTTACCCACAATTAAAATATTACCCACAATTCCACTTTTTTCAGTTTTTCCCTTCTATCTTTGCTATTCTTCATCCGATTCCAACCGTTACAACTTTAATCGATTCCCCGAATTCCCACCATTCCACATCATTCAACACCTTTGCCTTCAGAGGTTTCACCTTCACACGCAATTTCTTCAGAAATTGCAAATATTCTAGTTGTGTGAAGGTGGAACCTTCACACATATGTTATTGTGCTCGGCCATTTTCTTTATTATTATTATTATTGTGTGAAGGTGGAACCTTCACACATATGTTATTCTACCGCTTTATTGTGTGAAGGTGGAACCTTCACACATATGTTATTCTACCGCTTTATTATTATTGTGTGAAGGTGGAACCTTCACACATATGTTATTCTACCGCTTTATTATTATTATTATTGTGTGAAGGTGGAACCTTCACACATATGTTATTGTGTTCGGCCATTTTCTTTATTATTATTATTATTGTGTGAAGGTGGAACCTTCACACATATGTTATTGTGCTCGGCCATTTTCTTTATTGTGTGAAGGTGGAACCTTCACACATATGTTATTGTGCTCGGCCATTTTCTTTATTATTATTGTGTGAAGGTGGAACCTTCACACATATGTTATTGTGCTCGGCCATTTTCTTTATTATTATTATTATTGTGTGAAGGTGGAACCTTCACACATATGTTATTGTGCTCGGCCATTTTCTTTATTATTATTATTATTATTCTTATTCTGCCTGTTTTTCGACGGATTTCAGCTCATTCCCAGTTTATCCGATTCACACCGTTCCAATTTCACATTATTCCAGTTAAGCGCCCGAAGGGCGTTTCCATTTTTGGAATTCCAAGTATTCACAGTTTTCCCAGAATTCCCGGTTTTCCACCCCAAAAAGTCCCATTGACTTACATTGGGTCATTTTTTGTTTCATTATTACAGCTCTCCCTTTTCATATTTTCAATATTTAACTTATTCATCTCGTTATAGGGATCCTTCCTATCATTCCAGTAATTAATACATTCCAATATTTTCCCATAATTCCATATTTTTCATCCTTCAAATATTCATAATTCATTTCCAATGGGAGGGCTTCCCATTCATTCCCAATGGGAGATTAAACATTTTACATTTTGAGCTTTCCTATTTCATATTCATAACATTTATCTCATACATTTCGCCTTATGGCTCATTCCCACCATTGTAACAGTTAATAATTATTAATATTTTCCCATAATTCAATATTTTTCATTTATAACAATTCATAATTCATTTCCAGTGGTGGATTTAACATTATTTACTTGAAGCTTCTCCACTTCACACTCACATTAATCAGTTAATACATTCCCCAATATCAATACTACTCATATTCACACCTTCCAGTAATTCATAACTATTTTCATATTTTTACCCATAATTCCTCATTCCCATTTTCCTCATCCAAAACTTTGTAACCTTCTATCTTGGCCATTCCTGCTCCGATTCCCACCGTTCCAACTTTAATGGATTCCCCCAATTTCCACCATTTCATTTGTCTATCCCCTTTCCTCTTCCCATGATTCAAAAATTACCCACAATTCCACTTTATCAGTTTTTCCCCTCTATCTTTTCCATTCTTTATCCGATTCTGACCATTCCAACTTTAATCAATTCCCCCAATGCCCGCCACTCCATTTTTACCCACAATTCAAAAATTACCCATAATTCCACTTTTTCAGTTTTTCCCTTCTATCTTTGCCATTCTTCATCCGATTCTGACCGTTCCAACTTTCATCAATTCCCCCGATGCCCGCCACTCCATTTTTACCCACAATTCAAAAATTACCCATAATTCCACTTTTTCAGTTTTTCCCTTCTATCTTTGCCATTCTTCATCCAATTGCGACCGTTCCAACTTGAATCAATTCCCCCAATTCCCGCCATTACATGGTGGTATCCATTTTCTTCTTACCTGAATTAAAAAATTACCCACAATTCCACTTTTTCAGTTTTTCCCTTCTATCTTTTCCATTCTTCATCCGATTGTGACCGTTCCAACATTAATCAATTCCCCTGATGCCCGCCACTCCATTTTTACCCACAATTCAAAAATTACCCATAATTCCACTTTTTCAGTTTTTCCCTTCTATCTTTGCCATTCTTCATCCGATTCTGACCGTTCCAACTTTCATCAATTCCCCCGATGCCCGCCACTCCATTTTTACCCACAATTCAAAAATTACCCATAATTCCACTTTTTCAGTTTTTCTCTTCTATCTTTGCCATTCTTCATCCGATTCTGACTGTTCCAACTTTAATCAATTCCCCCAATGCCCGCCACTCCATTTTTACCCACAATTCAAAAATTACCCATAATTCCACTTTTTCAGTTTTTCCCTTCTATCTTCACCATTCTTCATCCGATTTTTACCGTTCTAACTTTAATCCATTCTCCCAATGCCCGCCACTCCATTTTTACTCACAATTCAAAAATTTCCCACAATTCCACTTTTTCAGTTTTTCCCTTCTACCTTTGCCATTCTTCATCCGATTGCGACCGTTCCAAGTTTAATCGATTCATCCAATTCCCCCCATTCAATGGTAGTTTGAATTTTCTTCTTTCCAGAGTTCAAAAATTACCCACAATTCCACTTTTTCAGTTTATCACTTCTATCTTTGTCATTCTTCATCCGATTCGGACCGTTCTAACTTTAATCAATTCCCCCAATTCCCACCATTCCACATCATTCAACACCTTTGCCTTCAGAGGTTACACCTTCACACGCAATTTCTTCAGAAATTGCAAATATTCTAGTTATTATTATTATTCTACTTCTGCCTGTTTTTCGACGGATTTCAGCTCATTCCCAGTTTATCCGATTTACACCGTTCCAATTTCACATTATTCCAGTTAAGCGCCCGAAGGGCGTTTCCATTTTTGGAATTCCAAGTATTCACAGTTTTCCCAGAATTCCCGGTTTTCCACCCCAAAAAGGCCCATTGACTTACATTGGGTCATTTTTTGTTTCATTATTACAGCTTTCCCTTTTCATATTTTCAATATTTAACTCATTCAACTCGTTTTAGGGATCCTTCCCATCATTCCAGTAATTGATACATTCCAATATTTTCCCATAATTCCATATTTTTCATCCTTCAAATATTCATAATTCATTTCCAATGGGAGGGCTTCCCATTCATTCCCAATGGGAGATTAAACATTTTACATTTTGAGCTTTCCTATTTCATATTCATAACATTTAACTCATACATTTCGCCTTATGGCTCATTCCCACCATTGTAACAGTTAATAATTATTAATATTTTCCCATAATTCAATATTTTTCATGTATAACAATTCATAATTCATTTCCAGTGGTGGATTTAACATTATTTACTTGAAGCTTCTCTACTTCACACTCACATTAATCAGTTAATACATTCCCCAATATCAAGACTACTAATATTCACACCTTCCAGTAATTCATAACTATTTTCATATTTTTACCCATAATTCCTCATTCCCATTTTCCTCACCAAACTTTGTAACCTTCTATCTTGGCCATTCCTGCTCCGATTCCCACCGTTCCAACTTTAATCGATTCCCCCGATGCCCGCCATTTCATTCGTGTATCCATTTACCTCTTCCCAAAAATTAAAAATTTTCCCACAATTCCACACACTGTACCTTTAATGAACCAATTCATTTTCAATGCGGTCATTCATTGTGTGGGCGTTTGGCCTTCGGTGACTACTGTTCAGGTAGACAAAGTACTCCATTTCCCATGGGGTCGTCAAGCGGCCATCTTGGACACTTGCCCACATACACTAAGACTCCATTTCCCATCAACCCTCAGGGGCGGCCATCTTGGATATCTGTTCAGACAGCTCATGAGCGCTCAGCCCAACTTCCACCCAGTATGGCGGCCATCTTGGTTTACTCAGAACAATAAAAACAACGCTTTCCTAATGTTGAACATCCAAACTATTAAATATAATCCCCCAAAATTCAGAATTTGAACTTTAAGTATACTTTTTTCTCACTTTTTGAAATTTTGTGATATTTTACAAAATTCGAAAAATTATTGTTTTTTCACTTTAATGACTACAGGTGTTTGTCCGATTCAGGCCGATGTAGCATTTAACCGTTCATCTTGACCCTGCCTATGACCTCAGGTTGTCATTTACCCACAATGCATCTGTTTTGCATAAGTAATAGCCCCCTAAAACTCGCGAAAAATCAGATTTTTGATGTTTCCTCTTGTGATATCTCCATTTGCGTCCGACATATACTTATTGTTTCAATTTTAGGTGTTTCCCATCATGGGTTAGATTGCCAAGAACACCCCCGCACCAACAATTTATAGTTTTTCCCATTTTTTTACCCATAATTCCTCAGTTAATTGTTCTCGCCAAAACATTGTAACCTTCTGTCTTTGCCATTCTTCATCCGATTCCCACCGTTCCAACTTTATATGATTCCATTCATCCCCGCCAATTCATTGGTGTATTCGTTTACCTCTTACCAGAATTCAAAGTTGCACCACAATTCCACACACTGTACCTTTAATGAACCAATTCATTTTCAATGAGGTCATTCATTGTGTGGGCGTTTGGTCTTTGGTGACTACTGTTGAGGTAGTCAAAGTACTCCATTTCCCATGGGGTCGTCAAGCGGCCATCTTGGACACTTGAACACATACACTGAGACTCAATTTCCCATCAACCCTCAGGGGCGGCCATCTTGGATATCTGATCAGACATCTCATGAGCGCTCAGCCCAACTTCCACCCAGGATGGCGGCCATCTTGGTTAACTCAGTACAATAAAAACAACACTCTCCTAATGTTGAACATCCAAACTATTAAATATAATCCCCCCAAATTCAGAATTTGAACTTTAAGTGTACTTTTTTATTACTTTTTGAAATTTTGTGATATTTTACAAAATTATAAAAATTGTTGTTTTTTTTATTTAATGACTACAGGTGTTTGTCCGATTCAGTCCGACTCAGCATTTAACCGTTCACCTTGACCCTGCCTATGACCTCAGAGTGTCATTTACCCACAATGCATCTGTTTTGCATAAGTAATAGCCCCCTAAAACTCGCGAAAAATCAGATTTTTGATGTTTCCGCTTGTGATATCTCCATTTGCGTCCGACCTATACTTATCTTTCCAACTTTAGGTGTTTCCCATAATGGGTAAGATTGCAAGAAACACCCTCGCACCAACAATTTCAAGTTTTTCCCATTTTTTACCCATAATTCCTCAGTTAATTATTCTTGCCAAAACATTGTAACCTTCTGTCTTCGCCATTCTTTATCCGATTCCGACCGTTCAAACTTTATTTGATTCCATTCATCCCCACCAATTCATTGGTGTATTCATTTACCTCTTACCAGGAATCAAAATTTCCCCACTATTCCACACACTGTACCTTTAATGAACCAATTCATTTTCAATGAGGTCATTCATTGTGTGGGCCTTTGGCCTTCGTGGACTACTGTTTAGGTAGACAAAGTACTCTTTTTCCCATGGGATCGTCATGTGGCCATCTTGGACACTTGACTACATACACCGAGACTCCATCTCCCATCAGCCCTCAGGGGCGGCCATCTTGGATATCTGATCAGACATCTCATTCAGTTTTTCCCTTCTATCTTTGCCAGTCTTCATCCGATTCCGACCGTTACAACTTTAATCGATTCAGCCGATTCCCGCCATTCCATTTTTACCCACAATTCAAAAATTACCCACAATTCCTTTTTTTCAGTTTTTCCTTTCTATCTTTGCCATTCTTCATCCGATTTTGACCGTTCCAACTTTAATCAATTCTCCCGATAACCGCCACTCCATTTTTACCCACAATTCAAAAATTACCCATAATTCCACTTTTTCAGTTTTTCCCTTCTATCTTTGCCATTCTTCATCCGATTGCGACCGTTCCAACTTTAATCAATTCCCCCAATTCTTGCCATTACATGGTGGTATCTATTTTCCTCTTCCCTGAATTCAAAAATTACCCACAATTCCACGTTTTCAGTTTTTCCCTTCTATCTTCACCATTTTTCATCCGATTCTTACCGTTCCAACTTTAATCAACTCCCCAAGTGCCCGCCATTCCATTTTTATCCATTATTCAAAAATTACCCACAATTCCACTTTTTTAGTTTTTCCCTTATACAATTGCCATTCTTCATCCGATTGCAACCGTTCGAAGTTTAATCGATTCATCCAATTCCCCCCATTCAATGGTGGTTTGAATTTTCCTCTTTCCAGAGTTCAAAAATTACCCACAATTCCACTTTTTCAGTTTATCACTTCTATCTTTGTCATTCTTCATCCGATTCAGACCGTTCCAACTTTAATCAATTCCCCCAATGCCCGCCACTCCATTTTTACCCACAATTAAAATATTACCCACAATTCCACTTTTTTCAGTTTTTCCCTTCTATCTTTGCTATTCTTCATCCGATTCCAACCGTTACAACTTTAATCGATTCCCCGAATTCCCCCCATTCCACATCATTCAACACCTTTGCCTTCAGAGGTTTCACCTTCACACGCAATTTCTTCAGAAATTGCAAATATTCTAGTTGTGTGAAGGTGGAACCTTCACACATATGTTATTCTACCGCTTTATTATTGTGTGAAGGTGGAACCTTCACACATATGTTATTCTACCGCTTTATTATTATTATTATTATTATTATTATTATTCCGCCCTGTTTTTCGGCACGTTTCAACTCATTCCCAGTTTATTTAATTCACCCCGTTCCACTTTCATGTTATTCCACTTATTCGGGAATGAGGGGTTTCCATTTTTCACATTCCAAATATTCACAGTTTTCCCAGAATTCCCGGTTTTCCACCCCAAAAAGTTCCATTGACTTACATTGGGTCATTTTTCGTTTCATTATTACAGCTTTCCTTTTTAATATTTTCAATATTTATTTCATACATCTCGTCTTAGGGATCCTTCCCGTCATTCCAGTAATTAATACATTTCAATATTTTCCCATAATTCCATATTTTTCCATCTTTAAATATCCATAATTCATTTCCAATGGGAGGGCTTCCCATTCATTCCCAATGGGAGATTGAACATTTCACATTTTGAGCTTTCCTTTTTCATATTCATAACATTTAACTCATTCATTCTGCCTTATGGCTCATTCCCATCATTCCTAGAGTTCAGAATTATTCATATTTTCCCATAATTCCATATTTTTCACCTATTACAATTCATAATTCATTCCCAATGGCCGATTTAACATTTCTTATTTGAAGCTTCCCAATACCACATTTAAATCATTCAGCTAATGCATTTCACATTGTCATCATTATACATTATAACACATTCCAGTATTTCATAAATATATTAAAAATATTACCCATAATTCCTCATTCCCATTTTATTCAACAAAACTTTGTAACGTTCTATCTCGGCCATTCCTGCTCCGATTCCCACCGTTCCAACTTTAATCGATTCCACTGATGCCCGCCATTCCATTCGTGTATCCATTTACCTCTTCTCAAAATTAAAAATTTTGTCACAATTCCACACACTGTACCTTTAATAAACCAATTCATTTTCAATGAGGTCATTCATTGTGTGGGCGTTTCGCCTTCGGTGACTGCTGGTTAGGAAGACAAAGTACTCCGTTTCCCAAGGGGTCGTCAAGCGGCCATCTTGGACACTTGCCCACATACACTGAGACTCCATTTCCCATCAACCCTCAGGGGCGGCCATCTTGGATATCTGATCAGACATCTCTTGAGCGCTCAGCCCAACTTCCACCCAGGATGGCGGCCATCTTGGTTAACTCAGAACAATAAAAACAACACTCTCCTAATGTTGAACATCCAAACTAATAATTATAATCCCCCAAAATTCAGAATTTGAACTTTAAGTGTACTTTTTTCTTACTTTTTGAAATTTTGTGATATTTTACAAAATTCAAAAAATTGTTGTTTTTTTCACTTTAATGACTACAGGTGTTTGTCCGATTCAGTTTGACTCAGCGTTTAACCGTTCATCTTGACCCTGCCTATGACCTCAGGGTGTCATTTACCCACAATGCATCTGTTTTGCATAAGTAGTAGCCCCCTAAAACTCGCGAAAAATGCAATTTTTTTTGTTTCCTCTTGTGATATCTCCATTTGCGTCCGACCTATACTTATCATTCCAACTTTAGGTGTTTCCCATTCTGGGTTAGATTGCCAAGAACACCCCCGCACCAACAATTTATAGTTTTTCCCATTTTTTACCCATATTTCCTCAGTTAATTGTTCTCGCCAAAACATTTTAACCTTCTGTCTTTGCCATTCTTCATCCGATTCCCACCGTTCCAACTTTATATGATTCCATTCATCCCCGCCAATTCATTGGTGTATTCATTTACCTCTTACCAGGATTCAAAGATTTACCACAATTCCACACACTGTACCTTTAATGAACCAATTCATTTTCAATGCGGTCATTCATTGTGTGGGCGTTTGGCCTTCGGTGACTACTGTTCAGGTAGACAAAGTACTCCATTTCCCATGGGGTCGTCAAGCGGCCATCTTGGACACTTGCCCACATACACTGAGACTCCATTTCCCATCAACCCTCAGGGGCGGCCATCTTGGATATCTGATCAGACATCTCATGAGCACTCAGCCCAACTTCCACCCAGGATGGCGGCCATCTTGGTTAACTCAGAACAATAAAAACAACACTCTCCTAATGTTGAACATCCAAACTATTAAATATAATCCCCCAAAATTCAGAATTTGAACTTTAAGTGTACTTTTTTCTCACTTTTTGAAATTTTGTGATATTTTACTAAATTCATAAAATTTGTTTTTTTCTCTTTAATGACTACAGGTGTTTGTCCGATTCAGGCCAATTCAGCGTTTAACCGTTCATCTTGACCCTGCCTATGACCTCAGAGTGTCATTTACCCACAATGCATCTGTTTTGCGTAAGTTATAGCCCCCTAAAACTCGCGAAAAATCTGATTTTTTATGTTTCCTCTTGTGATATCTCCATTTGCGTCCGACATATACTTATTGTTTCAATTTTAGGTGTTTCCCATCATGGGTTAGATTGCCAAGAACACCCCCGCACCAACAATTTATAGTTTTTCCCATTTTTTTACCCATAATTCCTCAGTTAATTGTTCTCGCCAAAACATTGTAACCTTCTGTCTTTGCCATTCTTCATCCGATTCCCACCGTTCTAACTTTATATGATTCCATCCATCCCCGCCAATTCATTGGTGTACTCGTTTACCTCTTACCAGAATTCAAAGTTGCACCACAATTCCACACACTGTACCTTTAATGAACCAATTCATTTTCAATGAGGTCATTCATTGTGTGGGCGTTTGGCCTTTGGTGACTACTGTTGAGGTAGTCAAAGTACCCCATTTCCCATGGGGTCGTCAGGTGGCCATCTTGGACACTTTCCCACATACACTGAGACTCCATTTCCCATCAAACCTCAGGGGTGGCCATCTTGGATATCTGATCCGATATCTTCATCCGATTCCTACCGTTCCAACTTTAAACGATTCCCCTGAGTCCTGCCATTTCATGGTGATATCCTTTTTCTTTTTCCCAGAATTCAAAAACTACCCACAATCCCACTTTCAGTTTTTCCCTTGTATCTTTCCTGTGTGTCATTCCTGCTGCGATTTCCACTGTTCCAACTTTAATCGATTCCCCCAATGCCCGCCCATCCATTTTTACCCACAATTCAAAAATGACCCACAATTCCGTTTTTTCAGTTTTTCCCTTATATCTTTGCCATTCTTTATCCGATTCCGACCATTCTAACTTTAATCGATTCCCCCAAGTCCCGCCATTCCATGGTGGTATCCGCTTTCTTCCCAGAATTCAAAAATTACCCACAATTCCACTTTTTTCAGTTTTTCCCTTATATCTTTGCCATTCTTCATCCAATTCCGACCGTTCCAACTTTATTCAATTCCCCCAACGCCCGCCAATGCATTTTTACGTACAATTCAAAAATTACCCACAATTCCACTTTTTCAGTTTTTTCCTTATATCTTTGCCATTCTTCACTCGATTCCGACCATTCCAACTTTAATCGATTCCTCGAAGTCCCACCATTCCACGGTGGTATCTGCTTTCTTCCCAGAGTTCAAAAATTACCCACAATTCCACTTTTTCAGTTTTTCCCTTGTATTTTAGCCATTCCTGCTGCGATTTCCTTCGTTCCAACTTTAATCGATTCCCCCAATGCCCGCTAATGCATTTTTACCCACAATTCAAAAATTACCCACAATTCCACTTTTTCAGTTTTTTCCTTTTATCTTTGCCATTCTTCACTCGATTCCGACCATTCCAACTTTAATCGATTCCTCGAAGTCCCACCATTCCACGGTGGTTTCCGCTTTCTTCCCAGAGTTCAAAAATTACCCACAATTCCACTTTTTCAGTTTTTCCCTTGTAACTTTGCCATTCCTGCTGCGATTTCCACCGTTCCAACTTTAATCGTTTCTCCCAATGCCCACCCATCCATTTTTACCCACATTTCAAAAATTACCCACAATTCCACTATTTCTGTTTTTCCCTTATATCTTTGCCATTCTTCATCCAATTCCGACCGTTCCAACTTTAATCAATTCCCCCAATGCCCGCCAAAGCATTTTTACCCACAATTCAAAAATTACCCACAATTCCACTTCTTTCAGTTTTTCCCCTATATCTTTGCCTTTCTTCATCCGATTCCTACCGTTCCAACTTTAATCGATTCCCCATATTCCCGCTATTCCATTCGTGTATCCATTTTTCTCTTCCTACAATTCAAGATTTTCCCACAATTCCTCATTTTTCAGTGTTTTCTTGTATCTTCTACATTGTTTGACCTTTTCAAACAATTCCAAATCTGTATCATTCACATGATGTCACAGATTCAAGCACTCAAACTTTCAACATCACTCTAGCGTTCAGCACCGCTACCTTCAAAGGTTACACCTTCACACGCAATTTCTTCAGGAATTGCATATTTTCTAGTTATTATTATTATTCTTATTCTGCCTGTTTTTCGACGGATTTCAGCTCATTCCCAGTTTATCCGATTCACACCGTTCCAATTTGACACTATTCCAGTTAAGCGCCCGAAGGGCGTTTCCATTTTTGGAATTCCAAGTATTCACAGTTTTCCCAGAATTCCCGGTTTTCCACCCCAAAAAGGCCCATTGACTTACATTGGGTCATTTTTTGTTTCATTATTACAGCTTTCCCTTTTCATATTTTCAATATTTAACTCATTCATCTCGTTTTAGGGATCCTTCCCATCATTCCAGTAATTAATACATTCCAATATTTTCCCATAATTCCATATTTTTCATCCTTCAAATATTCATAATTCATTTCCAATGGGAGGGCTTCCCATTCATTCCCAATGGGAGATTAAACATTTTACATTTTGAGCTTTCCTATTTCATATTCATAACATTTATCTCATACATTTCGCCTTATGGCTCATTCCCACCATTGTAACAGTTAATAATTATTAATATTTTCCCATAATTCAATATTTTTCATGTATAACAATTCATAATTCATTTCCAGTGGTGGATTTAACATTATTTACTTGAAGCTTCTCTACTTCACACTCACATTAATCAGTTAATACATTCCCCAATATCAATACTACTCATATTCACACCTTCCAGTAATTCATAACTATTTTCATATTTTTACCCATAATTCCTCATTCCCATTTTCCTCACCAAACTTTGTAACCTTCTATCTTGGCCATTCCTGCTCCGATTCCCACCGTTCCAACTTTAATGGATTCCCCCAATTCCCACCATTTCATTTGTGTATCCCCTTTCCTCTTCCCATGATTCAAAAATTACCCACAATTCCACTTTTTCAGTTTTTCCCCTCTATCTTTGCCATTCTTCATCCGATTCTGACCATTCCAACTTTAATCAATTCCCCCAATGCCCGCCACTCCATTTTTACCCACAATTCAAAAATTACCCATAATTCCACTTTTTCAGTTTTTCTCTTCTATCTTTGCCATTCTTCATCCGATTCTGACCGTTCCAACTTTCATCAAATCCCCCGATGCCCGCCACTCCATTTTTACCCACAATTTAAAAATTACCCATAATTCCACTTTTTCAGTTTTTCCCTTCTATCTTTGCCATTCTTCATCCAATTGCGACCGTTCCAACTTTAATCAATTCCCCCAATTCCCGCCATTACATGGTGGTATCTATTTTCTTCTTACCTGAATTAAAAAATTACCCACAATTCCACTTTTTCAGTTTTTCCCTTCTATCTTTTCCATTCTTCATCTGATTGCGACCGTTCCAACATTAATCAATTCCCCCACTTCCCGCCTTTACAGGGTGGTATCTATTTTCCTCTTCCCTGAGTTCAAAAATTACCCACAATTCCACTTTTTTAGTTTTTCCCTTCTATCTTTGCCATTCTTCATCCAATTCTGACCGTTCCAACTTTAATCAATTCCCCTGATGCCCGCCACTCCATTTTTACCCACAATTCAAAAATTACCCATAAATCCACTTTTTCAGTTTTTCCCTTCTATCTTTGCCATTCTTCATCCGATTCTGACCGTTCCAACTTTCATCAATTCCCCCGATGCCCGCCACTCCATTTTTACCCACAATTCAAAAATTACCCATAATTCCACTTTTTCAGTTTTTCCCTTCTATCTTTGCCGTTCTTCATCCGATTGCGACCGTTCCAACTTTAAACAATTCCCCCAATTCCCGCCATTCCATGATGTATCTATTTTCTTCTTACGTAATTTCAAAAATTACCCATAATTCCACTTTTTCAGTTTTTCCCTTCTATCTTTGCCATTCTTCATCCGATTCTGACCGTTCCAACTTTCATCAATTCCCCCGATGCCCGCCACTCCATTTTTACCCACAATTCAAAAATTACCCATAATTCCACTTTTTCAGTTTTTCCCTTCTATCTTTGCCGTTCTTCATCCGATTGCGACCGTTCCAACTTTAAACAATTCCCCCAATTCCCGCCATTCCATGATGTATCTATTTTCTTCTTACGTAATTTCAAAAATTACGCACAATTCCACTTTTTCAGTTTTTCCCTTCTACCTTTGCCATTCTTCATCCGATTGCGACCGTTCCAAGTTCAATCGATTCATCCAATTCCCCCCATTCAATGGTAGTTTGAATTTTCTTATTTCCAGACTTCAAAAATTACCCACAATTCCACTTTTTCAGTTTATCACTTCTATGTTTGTGATTCTTCATCCGATTCGGACCGTTCCAACTTTAATCAATTCCCCCAATTCCCACCATTCCACATCATTCAACACCTTTGCCTTCAGAGGTTACACCTTCACACGCAATTTCTTCAGAAATTGCAAATATTCTAGTTATTGTGTGAAGGTGGAACCTTCACACATATGTTATTGTGCTCGGCCATTTTCTTTATTATTATTGTGTGAAGGTGGAACCTTCACACATATGTTATTGTGCTCGGCCATTTTCTTTATTATTATTATTATTATTCTTATTCTGCCTGTTTTTCGACGGATTTCAGCTCATTCCCAGTTTATCCGATTCACACCGTTCCAATTTGACACTATTCCAGTTAAGCGCCCGAAGGGCGTTTCCATTTTTGGAATTCCAAGTATTCACAGTTTTCCCAGAATTCCAGGTTTTCCACCCCAAAAAGGCCCATTGACTTACATTGGGTCATTTTTTGTTTCATTATTACAGCTTTCCCTTTTCATATTTTCAATATTTAACTCATTCATCTCGTTTTAGGGATCCTTCCCATCATTCCAGTAATTAATACATTCCAATATTTTCCCATAATTCCATATTTTTCATCCTTCAAATATTCATAATTCATTTCCAATGGGAGGGCTTCCCATTCATTCCCAATGGGAGATTAAACATTTTACATTTTGAGCTTTCCTATTTCATATTCATAACATTTATCTCATACATTTCGCCTTATGGCTCATTCCCACCATTGTAACAGTTAATAATTATTAATATTTTCCCATAATTACATATTTTTCATGTATAACAATTCATATTTCATTCCCAGTGGTGGATTTAACATGTTTTACTTGAAGCTTCTCCACTTCACACTCACATTAATCAGTCAATACATTCCCCAATATCAATACTACTCATATTCACACCTTCCAGTAATTCATAACTATTTTCATATTTTTACCCATAATTCCTCATTCCCATTTTCCTCACCAAACTTTGTAACCTTCTATCTTGGCCATTCCTGCTCCGATTCCCACCGTTCCAACTTTAATGGATTCCCCCAATTCCCACCATTTCATTTGTGTATCCCCTTTCCTCTTCCCATGATTCAAAAATTACCCACAATTCCACTTTATCAGTTTTTCCCCTCTATCTTTTCCATTCTTTATCCGATTCTGACCATTCCAACTTTAATCAATTCCCCCAATGCCCGCCACTCCATTTTTACCCACAATTCAAAAATTACCCATAATTCCACTTTTTCAGTTTTTCCCTTCTATCTTTGCCATTCTTCATCCGATTCTGACCGTTCCAACTTTCATCAATTCCCCCGATGCCCGCCACTCCATTTTTACCCACAATTCAAAAATTACCCATAATTCCACTTTTTCAGTTTTTCCCTTCTATCTTTGCCATTCTTCATCCAATTGCGACCGTTCCAACTTGAATCAATTCCCCCAATTCCCGCCATTACATGGTGGTATCTATTTTCTTCTTACCTGAATTAAAAAATTACCCACAATTCCACTTTTTCAGTTTTTCCCTTCTATCTTTTCCATTCTTCATCCGATTGTGACCGTTCCAACATTAATCAATTCCCCTGATGCCCGCCACTCCATTTTTACCCACAATTCAAAAATTACCCATAATTCCACTTTTTCAGTTTTTCCCTTCTATCTTTGCCATTCTTCATCCGATTCTGACCGTTCCAACTTTCATCAATTCCCCCGATGCCCGCCACTCCATTTTTACCCACAATTCAAAAATTACCCATAATTCCACTTTTTCAGTTTTTCCCTTCTATCTTTGCCATTCTTCATCCGATTCTGACCGTTCCAACTTTAATCAATTCCCCCAATGCCCGCCACTCCATTTTTACCCACAATTCAAAAATTACCCATAATTCCACTTTTTCAGTTTTTCCCTTCTATCTTCACCATTCTTCATCCGATTTTTACCGTTCTAACTTTAATCCATTCTCCCAATGCCCGCCACTCCATTTTTACTCACAATTCAAAAATTTCCCACAATTCCACTTTTTCAGTTTTTCCCTTCTACCTTTGCCATTCTTCATCCGATTGCGACCGTTCCAAGTTTAATCGATTCATCCAATTCCCCCCATTCAATGGTAGTTTGAATTTTCTTCTTTCCAGAGTTCAAAAATTACCCACAATTCCACTTTTTCAGTTTATCACTTCTATCTTTGTCATTCTTCATCCGATTCGGACCGTTCCAACTTTAATCAATTCCCCCAAATCCCACCATTCCACATCATTCAACACCTTTGCCTTCAGAGGTTTCACCTTCACACGCAATTTCTTCAGAAATTGCAAATATTCTAGTTATTATTATTCTTATTCTGCCTGTTTTTCGACGGATTTCA
This sequence comes from Hippichthys cyanospilos, assembly GCF_059441005.1. NCBI lineage: Eukaryota > Metazoa > Chordata > Actinopteri > Syngnathiformes > Syngnathidae > Hippichthys > Hippichthys cyanospilos. Next base: position 6,576,534 of record NC_142373.1, read on the forward strand.
GCTCATTCCCAGTTTATCCGATTCACACCGTTCCAATTTCACATTATTCCAGTTAAGCGCCCGAAGGGCGTTTCCATTTTTGGAATTCCAAGTATTCACAGTTTTCCCAGAATTCCCGGTTTTCCACCCCAAAAAGTCCCATTGACTTACATTGGGTCATTTTTTGTTTCATTATTACAGCTCTCCCTTTTCATATTTTCAATATTTAACTTATTCATCTCGTTATAGGGATCCTTCCTATCATTCCAGTAATTAATACATTCCAATATTTTCCCATAATTCCATATTTTTCATCCTTCAAATATTCATAATTCATTTCCAATGGGAGGGCTTCCCATTCATTCCCAATGGGAGATTAAACATTTTACATTTTGAGCTTTCCTATTTCATATTCATAACATTTATCTCATACATTTCGCCTTATGGCTCATTCCCACCATTGTAACAGTTAATAATTATTAATATTTTCCCATAATTCAATATTTTTCATTTATAACAATTCATAATTCATTTCCAGTGGTGGATTTAACATTATTTACTTGAAGCTTCTCCACTTCACACTCACATTAATCAGTTAATACATTCCCCAATATCAATACTACTCATATTCACACCTTCCAGTAATTCATAACTATTTTCATATTTTTACCCATAATTCCTCATTCCCATTTTCCTCATCCAAAACTTTGTAACCTTCTATCTTGGCCATTCCTGCTCCGATTCCCACCGTTCCAACTTTAATGGATTCCCCCAATTCCCACCATTTCATTTGTGTATCCCCTTTCCTCTTCCCATGATTCAAAAATTACCCACAATTCCACTTTATCAGTTTTTCCCCTCTATCTTTTCCATTCTTTATCCGATTCTGACCATTCCAACTTTAATCAATTCCCCCAATGCCCGCCACTCCATTTTTACCCACAATTCAAAAATTACCCATAATTCCACTTTTTCAGTTTTTCCCTTCTATCTTTGCCATTCTTCATCCGATTCTGACCGTTCCAACTTTCATCAATTCCCCCGATGCCCGCCACTCCATTTTTACCCACAATTCAAAAATTACCCATAATTCCACTTTTTCAGTTTTTCCCTTCTATCTTTGCCATTCTTCATCCAATTGCGACCGTTCCAACTTGAATCAATTCCCCCAATTCTCGCCATTACATGGTGGTATCCATTTTCTTCTTACCTGAATTAAAAAATTACCCACAATTCCACTTTTTCAGTTTTTCCCTTCTATCTTTTCCATTCTTCATCCGATTGTGACCGTTCCAACATTAATCAATTCCCCTGATGCCCGCCACTCCATTTTTACCCACAATTCAAAAATTACCCATAATTCCACTTTTTCAGTTTTTCCCTTCTATCTTTGCCATTCTTCATCCGATTCTGACCGTTCCAACTTTCATCAATTCCCCCGATGCCCGCCACTCCATTTTTACCCACAATTCAAAAATTACCCATAATTCCACTTTTTCAGTTTTTCTCTTCTATCTTTGCCATTCTTCATCCGATTCTGACCGTTCCAACTTTAATCAATTCCCCCAATGCCCGCCACTCCATTTTTACCCACAATTCAAAAATTACCCATAATTCCACTTTTTCAGTTTTTCCCTTCTATCTTCACCATTCTTCATCCGATTTTTACCGTTCTAACTTTAATCCATTCTCCCAATGCCCGCCACTCCATTTTTACTCACAATTTAAAAATTTCCCACAATTCCACTTTTTCAGTTTTTCCCTTCTACCTTTGCCATTCTTCATCCGATTGCGACCGTTCCAAGTTTAATCGATTCATCCAATTCCCCCCATTCAATGGTAGTTTGAATTTTCTTCTTTCCAGAGTTCAAAAATTACCCACAATTCCACTTTTTCAGTTTATCACTTCTATCTTTGTCATTCTTCATCCGATTCGGACCGTTCTAACTTTAATCAATTCCCCCAATTCCCACCATTCCACATCATTCAACACCTTTGCCTTCAGAGGTTACACCTTCACACGCAATTTCTTCAGAAATTGCAAATATTCTAGTTATTATTATTATTCTTATTCTGCCTGTTTTTCGACGGATTTCAGCTCATTCCCAGTTTATCCGATTCACACCGTTCCAATTTCACATTATTCCAGTTAAGCGCCCGAAGGGCGTTTCCATTTTTGGAATTCCAAGTATTCACAGTTTTCCCAGAATTCCCGGTTTTCCACCCCAAAAAGTCCCATTGACTTACATTGGGTCATTTTTTGTTTCATTATTACAGCTCTCCCTTTTCATATTTTCAATATTTAACTTATTCATCTCGTTATAGGGATCCTTCCTATCATTCCAGTAATTAATACATTCCAATATTTTCCCATAATTCCATATTTTTCATCCTTCAAATATTCATAATTCATTTCCAATGGGAGGGCTTCCCATTCATTCCCAATGGGAGATTAAACATTTTACATTTTGAGCTTTCCTATTTCATATTCATAACATTTATCTCATACATTTCGCCTTATGGCTCATTCCCACCATTGTAACAGTTAATAATTATTAATATTTTCCCATAATTCAATATTTTTCATTTATAACAATTCATAATTCATTCCCAGTGGTGGATTTAACATTTTTTACTTGAAGCTTCTCCACTTCACACTCACATTAATCAGTTAATACATTCCCCAATATCAATACTACTCATATTCACACCTTCCAGTAATTCATAACTATTTTCATATTTTTACCCATAATTCCTCATTCCCATTTTCCTCATCCAAAACTTTGTAACCTTCTATCTTGGCCATTCCTGCTCCGATTCCCACCGTTCCAACTTTAATGGATTCCCCCAATTCCCACCATTTCATTTGTGTATCCCCTTTCCTCTTCCCATGATTCAAAAATTACCCACAATTCCACTTTATCAGTTTTTCCCTTCTATCTTTGCCATTCTTCATCCGATTCTGACCGTTCCAACTTTCATCAATTCCCCCGATGCCCGCCACTCCATTTTTACCCACAATTCAAAAATTACCCATAATTCCACTTTTTCAGTTTTTCCCTTCTATCTTTGCCATTCTTCATCCAATTGCGACCGTTCCAACTTGAATCAATTCCCCCAATTCCCGCCATTACATGGTGGTATCTATTTTCTTCTTACCTGAATTAAAAAATTACCCACAATTCCACTTTTTCAGTTTTTCCCTTCTATCTTTTCCATTCTTCATCCGATTGTGACCGTTCCAACATTAATCAATTCCCCTGATGCCCGCCACTCCATTTTTACCCACAATTCAAAAATTACCCATAATTCCACTTTTTCAGTTTTTCCCTTCTATCTTTGCCATTCTTCATCCGATTCTGACCGTTCCAACTTTCATCAATTCCCCCGATGCCCGCCACTCCATTTTTACCCACAATTCAAAAATTACCCATAATTCCACTTTTTCAGTTTTTCCCTTCTATCTTTGCCATTCTTCATCCGATTCTGACCGTTCCAACTTTCATCAATTCCCCCAATGCCCGCCACTCCATTTTTACCCACAATTCAAAAATTACCCATAATTCCACTTTTTCAGTTTTTCCCTTCTATCTTCACCATTCTTCATCCGATTTTTACCGTTCTAACTTTAATCCATTCTCCCAATGCCCGCCACTCCATTTTTACTCACAATTCAAAAATTTCCCACAATTCCACTTTTTCAGTTTTTCCCTTCTACCTTTGCCATTCTTCATCCGATTGCGACCGTTCCAAGTTTAATCGATTCATCCAATTCCCCCCATTCAATGGTAGTTTGAATTTTCTTCTTTCCAGAGTTCAAAAATTACCCACAATTCCACTTTTTTAGTTTATCACTTCTATCTTTGTCATTCTTCATCCGATTCGGACCGTTCCAACTTTAATCAATTCCCCCAATTCCCACCATTCCACATCATTCAACACCTTTGCCTTCAGAGGTTACACCTTCACACGCAATTTCTTCAGAAATTGCAAATATTCTAGTTATTAATATTGTGTGAAGGTGGAACCTTCACACATATGTTATTGTGTTCGGCCATTTTCTTTATTATTATTATTATTGTGTGAAGGTGGAACCTTCACACATATGTTATTGTGCTCGGCCATTTTCTTTATTGTGTGAAGGTGGAACCTTCACACATATGTTATTGTGCTCGGCCATTTTCTTTATTATTGTGTGAAGGTGGAACCTTCACACATATGTTATTGTGCTCGGCCATTTTCTTTATTATTATTATTATTATTATTATTATTCTACTTCTGCCTGTTTTTCGACGGATTTCAGCTCATTCCCAGTTTATCCGATTTACACCGTTCCAATTTCACATTATTCCAGTTAAGCGCCCGAAGGGCGTTTCCATTTTTGGAATTCCAAGTATTCACAGTTTTCCCAGAATTCCCGGTTTTCCACCCCAAAAAGGCCCATTGACTTACATTGGGTCATTTTTTGTTTCATTATTACAGCTTTCCCTTTTCATATTTTCAATATTTAACTCATTCAACTCGTTTTAGGGATCCTTCCCATCATTCCAGTAATTGATACATTCCAATATTTTCCCATAATTCCATATTTTTCATCCTTCAAATATTCATAATTCATTTCCAATGGGAGATTAAACATTTTACATTTTGAGCTTTCCTATTTCATATTCATAACATTTAACTCATACATTTCGCCTTATGGCTCATTCCCACCATTGTAACAGTTAATAATTATTAATATTTTCCCATAATTCAATATTTTTCATGTATAACAATTCATAATTCATTTCCAGTGGTGGATTTAACATTATTTACTTGAAGCTTCTCTACTTCACACTCACATTAATCAGTTAATACATTCCCCAATATCAATACTACTCATATTCACACCTTCCAGTAATTCATAACTATTTTCATATTTTTACCCATAATTCCTCATTCCCATTTTCCTCACCAAACTTTGTAACCTTCTATCTTGGCCATTCCTGCTCCGATTCCCACCGTTCCAACTTTAATCGATTCCCCCGATGCCCGCCATTTCATTCGTGTATCCATTTACCTCTTCCCAAAAATTAAAAATTTTCCCACAATTCCACACACTGTACCTTTAATGAACCAATTCATTTTCAATGCGGTCATTCATTGTGTGGGCGTTTGGCCTTCGGTGACTACTGTTCAGGTAGACAAAGTACTCCATTTCCCATGGGGTCGTCAAGCGGCCATCTTGGACACTTGCCCACATACACTAAGACTCCATTTCCCATCAACCCTCAGGGGCGGCCATCTTGGATATCTGTTCAGACAGCTCATGAGCGCTCAGCCCAACTTCCACCCAGTATGGCGGCCATCTTGGTTTACTCAGAACAATAAAAACAACGCTCTCCTAATGTTGAACATCCAAACTATTAAATATAATCCCCCAAAATTCAGAATTTGAACTTTAAGTATACTTTTTTCTCACTTTTTGAAATTTTGTGATATTTTACAAAATTCGAAAAATTATTGTTTTTTCACTTTAATGACTACAGGTGTTTGTCCGATTCAGGCCGATGTAGCATTTAACCGTTCATCTTGACCCTGCCTATGACCTCAGGTTGTCATTTACCCACAATGCATCTGTTTTGCATAAGTAATAGCCCCCTAAAACTCGCGAAAAATCAGATTTTTGATGTTTCCTCTTGTGATATCTCCATTTGCGTCCGACATATACTTATTGTTTCAATTTTAGGTGTTTCCCATCATGGGTTAGATTGCCAAGAACACCCCCGCACCAACAATTTATAGTTTTTCCCATTTTTTTACCCATAATTCCTCAGTTAATTGTTCTCGCCAAAACATTGTAACCTTCTGTCTTTGCCATTCTTCATCCGATTCCCACCGTTCCAACTTTATATGATTCCATTCATCCCCGCCAATTCATTGGTGTATTCGTTTACCTCTTACCAGAATTCAAAGTTGCACCACAATTCCACACACTGTACCTTTAATGAACCAATTCATTTTCAATGAGGTCATTCATTGTGTGGGCGTTTGGTCTTTGGTGACTACTGTTGAGGTAGTCAAAGTACTCCATTTCCCATGGGGTCGTCAAGCGGCCATCTTGGACACTTGAACACATACACTGAGACTCAATTTCCCATCAACCCTCAGGGGCGGCCATCTTGGATATCTGATCAGACATCTCATGAGCGCTCAGCCCAACTTCCACCCAGGATGGCGGCCATCTTGGTTAACTCAGTACAATAAAAACAACACTCTCCTAATGTTGAACATCCAAACTATTAAATATAATCCCCCCAAATTCAGAATTTGAACTTTAAGTGTACTTTTTTATTACTTTTTGAAATTTTGTGATATTTTACAAAATTATAAAAATTGTTGTTTTTTATATTTAATGACTACAGGTGTTTGTCCGATTCAGTCCGACTCAGCATTTAACCGTTCACCTTGACCCTGCCTATGACCTCAGAGTGTCATTTACCCACAATGCATCTGTTTTGCATAAGTAATAGCCCCCTAAAACTCGCGAAAAATCAGATTTTTGATGTTTCCGCTTGTGATATCTCCATTTGCGTCCGACCTATACTTATCTTTCCAACTTTAGGTGTTTCCCATAATGGGTAAGATTGCAAGGAACACCCTCGCACCAACAATTTCAAGTTTTTCCCATTTTTTACCCATAATTCCTCAGTTAATTATTCTTGCCAAAACATTGTAACCTTCTGTCTTCGCCATTCTTTATCCGATTCCGACCGTTCAAACTTTATTTGATTCCATTCATCCCCACCAATTCATTGGTGTATTCATTTACCTCTTACCAGGAATCAAAATTTCCCCACTATTCCACACACTGTACCTTTAATGAACCAATTCATTTTCAATGAGGTCATTCATTGTGTGGGCCTTTGGCCTTCGTGGACTACTGTTTAGGTAGACAAAGTACTCTTTTTTCCCATGGGATCGTCATGTGGCCATCTTGGACACTTGACTACATACACCGAGACTCCATCTCCCATCAGCCCTCAGGGGCGGCCATCTTGGATATCTGATCAGACATCTCATTCAGTTTTTCCCTTCTATCTTTGCCAGTCTTCATCCGATTCCGACCGTTACAACTTTAATCGATTCAGCCGATTCCCGCCATTCCATTTTTACCCACAATTCAAAAATTACCCACAATTCCTTTTTTTCAGTTTTTCCTTTCTATCTTTGCCATTCTTCATCCGATTTTGACCGTTCCAACTTTAATCAATTCTCCCGATAACCGCCACTCCATTTTTACCATTTTACAATTCAAAAATTACCCATAATTCCACTTTTTCAGTTTTTCCCTTCTATCTTTGCCATTCTTTATCCGATTGCGACCGTTCCAACTTTAATCAATTCCCCCAATTCTTGCCATTACATGGTGGTATCTATTTTCCTCTTCCCTGAATTCAAAAATTACCCACAATTCCACTTTTTCAGTTTTTCCCTTCTATCTTCACCATTTTTCATCCGATTCTTACCGTTCCAACTTTAATCAACTCCCCCAATGCCCGCCATTCCATTTTTACCCATTATTCAAAAATTACCCACAATTCCACTTTTTTAGTTTTTCCCTTATACAATTGCCATTCTTCATCCGATTGCAACCGTTCCAAGTTCAATCGATTCATCCAATTCCCCCCATTCAATGGTGGTTTGAATTTTCCTCTTTCCAGAGTTCAAAAATTACCCACAATTCCACTTTTTCAGTTTATCACTTCTATCTTCACCATTTTTCATCCGATTCTTACCGTTCCAACTTTAATCAACTCCCCCAATGCCCGCCATTCCATTTTTACCCATTATTCAAAAATTACCCACAATTCCACTTTTTCAGTTTATCACTTCTATCTTTGTCATTCTTCATCCGATTCAGACCGTTCCAACTTTAATCAATTCCCCCAATGCCCGCCACTCCATTTTTACCCACAATTAAAATATTACCCACAATTCCACTTTTTTCAGTTTTTCCCTTCTATCTTTGCTATTCTTCATCCGATTCCAACCGTTACAACTTTAATCGATTCCCCGAATTCCCACCATTCCACATCATTCAACACCTTTGCCTTCAGAGGTTTCACCTTCACACGCAATTTCTTCAGAAATTGCAAATATTCTAGTTATTATTATTATTCTACTTCTGCCTGTTTTTCGACGGATTTCAGCTCATTCCCAGTTTATCCGATTTACACCGTTCCAATTTCACATTATTCCAGTTAAGCGCCCGAAGGGCGTTTCCATTTTTGGAATTCCAAGTATTCACAGTTTTCCCAGAATTCCCGGTTTTCCACCCCAAAAAGGCCCATTGACTTACATTGGGTCATTTTTTGTTTCATTATTACAGCTTTCCCTTTTCATATTTTCAATATTTAACTCATTCAACTCGTTTTAGGGATCCTTCCCATCATTCCAGTAATTAATACATTCCAATATTTTCCCATAATTCCATATTTTTCAACCTTCAAATATTCATAATTCATTTCCAATGGGAGGGCTTCCCATTCATTCCCAATGGGAGATTAAACAATTTACATTTTGAGGTTTCCTATTTCATATTCATAACATTTAACTCATACATTTCGCCTTATGGCTCATTCCCACCATTGTAACAGTTGATAATTATTAATATTTTCCCATAATTCAATATTTTTCATGTATAACAATTCATAATTCATTTCCAGTGGTGGATTTAACATTATTTACTTGAAGCTTCTCTACTTCACACTCACATTAATCAGTTAATACATTCCCCAATATCAATACTACTCATATTCACACCTTCCAGTAATTCATAACTATTTTCATATTTTTACCCATAATTCCTCATTCCCATTTTCCTCACCAAACTTTGTAACCTTCTATCTTGGCCATTCCTGCTCCGATTCCCACCGTTCCAACTTTAATCGATTCCCCCGATGCCCGCCATTTCATTCGTGTATCCATTTACCTCTTCCCAAAAATTAAAAATTTTCCCACAATTCCACACACTGTACCTTTAATGAACCAATTCATTTTCAATGAGGTCATTCATTGTGTGGGCGTTCGGCCTTCAGTGACTACTGTTTAGGTAGACAAAGTACTCCATTTCCCATGGGGTCATCAAGCGGCCATCTTGGACACTTGCCCACATACACTAAGACACCATTTCCCATCAACCCTCAGGGGCGGCCATCTTGGATATCTGATCAGACAGCTCATGAGCGCTCAGCCCAACTTCCACCCAGTATGGCGGCCATCTTGGTTTACTCAGAACAATAAAAACAACACTCTCCTTATGTTGAACATCAAAACTATTAAATATAATCCCCCAAAATTCAAAATTTGAACTTTAAGTGTACTTTTTTCTTACTTTTTGAAATTTTGTGATACTTTACAAAATTTGAAAAATAATTGTTTTTTCACTTTAATGACTATAGGTGTTTGTCCGATTCAGGCCGATTCAGCGTTTAACCATTCATCTTGACCCTTCCTATGAACTCAAAGTGTCATTTACCCACAATGCATCTGTTTTGCGTAAGTTATAGCCCCCTAAAACTCGCGAAAAATCAGATTTTTTATGTTTCCTCTTGTGATATCTCCATTTGCGTCCGACATATACTTATTGTTTCAATTTTAGGTGTTTCCCATCATGGGTTAGATTGCCAAGAACACCCCCGCACCAACAATTTATAGTTTTTCCCATTATTTTACCCATAATTCCTCAGTTAATTGTTCTCGCCAAAACATTGTAACCTTCTGTCTTTGCCATTCTTCATTCGATTCCCACCGTTCCAACTTTATATGATTCCATTCATCCCCGCCAATTCATTGGTGTATTCGTTTACCTCTTACCAGAATTCAAAGTTGCACCACAATTCCACACACTGTACCTTTAATGAACCAATTCATTTTCAATGAGGTCATTCATTGTGTGGGCGTTTGGCCTTTGGTGACTACTGTTGAGGTAGTCAAAGTACTCCATTTCCCACGGGGTTGTCAAGCGGCCATCTTGGACACTTGCCCACATACACTGAGACTCCATTTCCCATCAACCCTCAGGGGCGGCCATCTTGGATATCTGATCAGACAGCTCATGAGCGCTGAGCCCAACTTCCACCCAGGATGGCGGCCATCATGGTTTACTCAGAACAATAAAAACAACACTCTCCTAATGTTGAACATCCAATTTATTAAATATAATTCCCCAAAATTCAGAATTTGAACTTTAAGTGTACTTTTTTCTTACTTTTTGAAATTTTGTGATATTTTACAAAATTTGAAAAATTATTGTTTTTTCACTTTAATGACTACAGGTGTTTGTCCGATTCAGGCCGATTCAGCGTTTAACCATTCATCTTGACCCTTCCTATGAACTCAAAGTGTCATTTACCCACAATGCATCTGTTTTGCATAAGTAATAGCCCCCTAAAACTCGCGAAAAATCAGATTTTTGATGTTTCCGCTTGTGATATCTCCATTTGCGTCCTACCTATACTTATCGTTCCAACTTTAGGTGTTTCCCATTATGGGTTAGATTGCAAGGAACACCCTCGCAACAACAATTTCAAGTTTTTCCCATTTTTTACCCATAATTCTTGAGTTATTTATTTTTGCCAAAACATTGTAACCTTCTGTCTTCGCCATTCTTTATCCGATTCCGACCGTTCAAACTTTATTTGATTCCATTCATCCCCACCAATTCATTGGTGTATTCATTTACCTCTTACCAGGAATCAAAATTTTCCCACAATTCCACACACTGTACCTTTAATGAACCAATTCATTTTCAATGAGGTCATTCATTGTGTGGTTCTTTGGCCTTCGTGGACTACTGTTTAGGTCGACAAAGTACTCTTTTTCCCATGGGATCGTCATGTGGCCATCTTGGACACTTGACTACACACACCGAGACTCCATCTCCCATCAGCCCTCAGGGGCGGCCATCTTGGATATCTGATCAGACATCTCATTCAGTTTTTCCCTTCTATCTTTGCCAGTCTTCATCCGATTCCGACCGTTACAACTTTAATCGATTCCCCCGATTCCCGCCATTCCATTTTTACCCACAATTCAAAAATTACCCATAATTCCACTTTTTCAGTTTTTCCCTTCTATCTTTGCCATTCTTTATCCGATTGCGACCGTTCCAACTTTAATCAATTCCCCCAATTCTTGCCATTACATGGTGGTATCTATTTTCCTCTTCCCTGAATTCAAAAATTACCCACAATTCCACTTTTTCAGTTTTTCCCTTCTATCTTCACCATTTTTCATCCGATTCTTACCGTTCCAACTTTAATCAACTCCCCCAATGCCCGCCATTCCATTTTTACCCATTATTCAAATATTACCCACAATTCCACTTTTTTAGTTTTTCCCTTATACAATTGCCATTCTTCATCCGATTGCAACCGTTCCAAGTTTAATCGATTCATCCAATTCCCCCCATTCAATGGTGGTTTGTATTTTCCTCTTTCCAGAGTTAAAAAATTACCCACAATTCCACTTTTTCAGTTTATCACTTCTATCTTTGTCATTCTTCATCCGATTCGGACCGTTCCAACTTTAATCAATTCCCCCAATGCCCGCCACTCCATTTTTACCCACAATTAAAATATTACCCACAATTCCACTTTTTTCAGTTTTTCCCTTCTATCTTTGCTATTCTTCATCCGATTCCAACCGTTACAACTTTAATCGATTCCCCGAATTCCCACCATTCCACATCATTCAACACCTTTGCCTTCAGAGGTTTCACCTTCACACGCAATTTCTTCAGAAATTGCAAATATTCTAGTTATTATTATTATTATTATTCTGCCTGTTTTTCGACGGATTTCAGCTCATTCCCAGTTTATCCGATTCACACCGTTCCAATTTCACATTATTCCAGTTAAGCGCCCGAAGGGCGTTTCCATTTTTGGAATTCCAAGTATTCACAGTTTTCCCAGAATTCCCGGTTTTCCACCCCAAAAAGTCCCATTGACTTACATTGGGTCATTTTTTGTTTCATTATTACAGCTCTCCCTTTTCATATTTTCAATATTTAACTTATTCATCTCGTTATAGGGATCCTTCCTATCATTCCAGTAATTAATACATTCCAATATTTTCCCATAATTCCATATTTTTCATCCTTCAAATATTCATAATTCATTTCCAATGGGAGGGCTTCCCATTCATTCCCAATGGGAGATTAAACATTTTACATTTTGAGCTTTCCTATTTCATATTCATAACATTTATCTCATACATTTCGCCTTATGGCTCATTCCCACCATTGTAACAGTTAATAATTATTAATATTTTCCCATAATTCAATATTTTTCATTTATAACAATTCATAATTCATTCCCAGTGGTGGATTTAACATTTTTTACTTGAAGCTTCTCCACTTCACACTCACATTAATCAGTTAATACATTCCCCAATATCAATACTACTCATATTCACACCTTCCAGTAATTCATAACTATTTTCATATTTTTACCCATAATTCCTCATTCCCATTTTCCTCATCCAAAACTTTGTAACCTTCTATCTTGGCCATTCCTGCTCCGATTCCCACCGTTCCAACTTTAATGGATTCCCCCAATTCCCACCATTTCATTTGTGTATCCCCTTTCCTCTTCCCATGATTCAAAAATTACCCACAATTCCACTTTATCAGTTTTTCCCCTCTATCTTTTCCATTCTTTATCCGATTCTGACCATTCCAACTTTAATCAATTCCCCCAATGCCCGCCACTCCATTTTTACCCACAATTCAAAAATTACCCATAATTCCACTTTTTCAGTTTTTCCCTTCTATCTTTGCCATTCTTCATCCGATTCTGACCGTTCCAACTTTCATCAATTCCCCCGATGCCCGCCACTCCATTTTTACCCACAATTCAAAAATTACCCATAATTCCACTTTTTCAGTTTTTCCCTTCTATCTTTGCCATTCTTCATCCAATTGCGACCGTTCCAACTTGAATCAATTCCCCCAATTCCCGCCATTACATGGTGGTATCTATTTTCTTCTTACCTGAATTAAAAAATTACCCACAATTCCACTTTTTCAGTTTTTCCCTTCTATCTTTTCCATTCTTCATCCGATTGTGACCGTTCCAACATTAATCAATTCCCCTGATGCCCGCCACTCCATTTTTACCCACAATTCAAAAATTACCCATAATTCCACTTTTTCAGTTTTTCCCTTCTATCTTTGCCATTCTTCATCCGATTCTGACCGTTCCAACTTTCATCAATTCCCCCGATGCCCGCCACTCCATTTTTACCCACAATTCAAAAATTACCCATAATTCCACTTTTTCAGTTTTTCCCTTCTATCTTTGCCATTCTTCATCCGATTCTGACCGTTCCAACTTTCATCAATTCCCCCAATGCCCGCCACTCCATTTTTACCCACAATTCAAAAATTACCCATAATTCCACTTTTTCAGTTTTTCCCTTCTATCTTCACCATTCTTCATCCGATTTTTACCGTTCTAACTTTAATCCATTCTCCCAATGCCCGCCACTCCATTTTTACTCACAATTCAAAAATTTCCCACAATTCCACTTTTTCAGTTTTTCCCTTCTACCTTTGCCATTCTTCATCCGATTGCGACCGTTCCAAGTTTAATCGATTCATCCAATTCCCCCCATTCAATGGTAGTTTGAATTTTCTTCTTTCCAGAGTTCAAAAATTACCCACAATTCCACTTTTTTAGTTTATCACTTCTATCTTTGTCATTCTTCATCCGATTCGGACCGTTCCAACTTTAATCAATTCCCCCAATTCCCACCATTCCACATCATTCAACACCTTTGCCTTCAGAGGTTACACCTTCACACGCAATTTCTTCAGAAATTGCAAATATTCTAGTTGTGTGAAGGTGGAACCTTCACACATATGTTATTGTGCTCGGCCATTTTCTTTATTATTGTGTGAAGGTGGAACCTTCACACATATGTTATTGTGTTCGGCCATTTTCTTTATTATTATTATTATTATTCTTATTCTGCCTGTTTTTCGACGGGTTTCAGCTCATTCCCAGTTTATCCGATTCACACCGTTCCAATTTCACATTATTCCAGTAAAGCGCCCGAAGGGCGTTTCCATTTTTGGAATTCCAAGTATTCACAGTTTTCCCAGAATTCCCGGTTTTCCACCCCAAAAAGTCCCATTGACTAACATTGGGTCATATTTTGTTTCATTATTACAGCTCTCCCTTTTCATATTTTCAATATTTAACTTATTCATCTCGTTATAGGGATCCTTCCTATCATTCCAGTAATTAATACATTCCAATATTTTCCCATAATTCCATATTTTTCATCCTTCAAATATTCATAATTCATTTCCAATGGGAGGGCTTCCCATTCATTCCCAATGGGAGATTAAACATTTCACATTTTGAGCTTTCCTATTTCATATTCATAACATTTAACTCATACATTTCGCCTGTTGGCTCATTCCCACTATTGTAACAATTAATAATTTTCAATATTTTCCCATAATTACATATTTTTCATGTATAACAATTCATAATTCATTCCCAGTGGCGGACTTAACATTTTTTATTTAAAGCTTCTCCACTTCACACTCACATTAATCAGTTAATACATTCCCCAATTTGAATACTACTCATATTCACACCTTCCAGTAATTCATAACTATTTTCATATTTTTACCCATAATTCCTCATTCCCATTTTCCTCATCCAAAACTTTGTAACCTTCTATCTTGGCCATTCCTGCTCCGATTCCCACCGTTCCAACTTTAATGGATTCCCCCAATTCCCACCATTTCATTTGTGTATCCCCTTTCCTCTTCCCATGATTCAAAAATTACCCACAATTCCACTTTATCAGTTTTTCCCCTCTATCTTTTCCATTCTTTATCCGATTCTGACCATTCCAACTTTAATCAATTCCCCCAATGCCCGCCACTCCATTTTTACCCACAATTCAAAAATTACCCATAATTCCACTTTTTCAGTTTTTCCCTTCTATCTTTGCCATTCTTCATCCGATTCTGACCGTTCCAACTTTCATCAATTCCCCCGATGCCCGCCACTCCATTTTTACCCACAATTCAAAAATTACCCATAATTCCACTTTTTCAGTTTTTCCCTTCTATCTTTGCCATTCTTCATCCAATTGCGACCGTTCCAACTTGAATCAATTCCCCCAATTCCCGCCATTACATGGTGGTATCTATTTTCTTCTTACCTGAATTAAAAAATTACCCACAATTCCACTTTTTCAGTTTTTCCCTTCTATCTTTTCCATTCTTCATCCGATTGTGACCGTTCCAACATTAATCAATTCCCCTGATGCCCGCCACTCCATTTTTACCCACAATTCAAAAATTACCCATAATTCCACTTTTTCAGTTTTTCCCTTCTATCTTTGCCATTCTTCATCCGATTCTGACCGTTCCAACTTTCATCAATTCCCCCGATGCCCGCCACTCCATTTTTACCCACAATTCAAAAATTACCCATAATTCCACTTTTTCAGTTTTTCCCTTCTATCTTTGCCATTCTTCATCCAATTGCGACCGTTCCAACTTGAATCAATTCCCCCAATTCCCGCCATTACATGGTGGTATCTATTTTCTTCTTACCTGAATTAAAAAATTACCCACAATTCCACTTTTTCAGTTTTTCCCTTCTATCTTTTCCATTCTTCATCCGATTGTGACCGTTCCAACATTAATCAATTCCCCTGATGCCCGCTACTCCATTTTTACCCACAATTCAAAAATTACCCATAATTCCACTTTTTCAGTTTTTCCCTTCTATCTTTGCCATTCTTCATCCGATTCTGACCGTTCCAACTTTCATCAATTCCCCCGATGCCCGCCACTCCATTTTTACCCACAATTCAAAAATTACCCATAATTCCACGTTTTCAGTTTTCCCCTTCTATCTTTGCCATTCTTCATCCAATTGCGACCGTTCCAACTTGAATCAATTCCCCCAATTCCCGCCATTACATGATGGTATCTATTTTCTTTTTACCTGAATTAAAAAATTACCCACAATTCCACTTTTTCAGTTTTTCCCTTCTATCTTTTCCATTCTTCATCCGATTGTGACCGTTCCAACATTAATCAATTCCCCTGATGCCCGCCACTCCATTTTTACCCACAATTCAAAAATTACCCATAATTCCACTTTTTCAGTTTTTCCCTTCTATCTTTGCCATTCTTCATCCGATTCTGACCGTTCCAACTTTCATCAATTCCCCCGATGCCCGCCACTCCATTTTTACCCACAATTCAAAAATTACCCATAATTCCACTTTTTCAGTTTTTCCCTTCTATCTTTGCCATTCTTCATCCGATTCTGACCGTTCCAACTTTAATCAATTCCCCCAATGCCCGCCACTCCATTTTTACCCACAATTCAAAAATTACCCATAATTCCACTTTTTCAGTTTTTCCCTTCTATCTTCACCATTCTTCATCCGATTTTTACCGTTCTAACTTTAATCCATTCTCCCAATGCCCGCCACTCCATTTTTACTCACAATTCAAAAATTTCCCACAATTCCACTTTTTCAGTTTTTCCCTTCTACCTTTGCCATTCTTCATCCGATTGCGACCGTTCCAAGTTTAATCGATTCATCCAATTCCCCCCATTCAATGGTAGTTTGAATTTTCTTCTTTCCAGAGTTCAAAAATTACCCACAATTCCACTTTTTCAGTTTATCACTTCTATCTTTGTCATTCTTCATCCGATTCGGACCGTTCCAACTTTAATCAATTCCCCCAATTCCCACCATTCCACATCATTCAACACCTTTGCCTTCGGAGGTTACACCTTCACACGCAATTTCTTCAGAAATTGCAAATATTCTAGTTATTATTATTATTCTTATTCTGCCTGTTTTTCGACGGATTTCAGCTCATTCCCAGTTTATCCGATTCACACCGTTCCAATTTCACATTATTCCAGTTAAGCGCCCGAAGGGCGTTTCCATTTTTGGAATTCCAAGTATTCACAGTTTTCCCAGAATTCCCGGTTTTCCACCCCAAAAAGTCCCATTGACTTACATTGGGTCATTTTTTGTTTCATTATTACAGCTCTCCCTTTTCATATTTTCAATATTTAACTTATTCATCTCGTTATAGGGATCCTTCCTATCATTCCAGTAATTAATACATTCTAATATTTTCCCATAATTCCATATTTTTCATCCTTCAAATATTCATAATTCATTTCCAATGGGAGGGCTTCCCATTCATTCCCAATGGGAGATTAAACATTTTACATTTTGAGCTTTCCTATTTCATATTCATAACATTTATTTCATACATTTCGCCTTATGGCTCATTCCCACCATTGTAACAGTTAATAATTATTAATATTTTCCCATAATTCAATATTTTTCATTTATAACAATTCATAATTCATTCCCAGTGGTGGATTTAACATTTTTTACTTGAAGCTTCTCCACTTCACACTCACATTAATCAGTTAATACATTCCCCAATATCAATACTACTCATATTCACACCTTCCAGTAATTCATAACTATTTTCATATTTTTACCCATAATTCCTCATTCCCATTTTCCTCATCCAAAACTTTGTAACCTTCTATCTTGGCCATTCCTGCTCCGATTCCCACCGTTCCAACTTTAATGGATTCCCCCAATTCCCACCATTTCATTTGTGTATCCCCTTTCCTCTTCCCATGATTCAAAAATTACCCACAATTCCACTTTATCAGTTTTTCCCCTCTATCTTTTCCATTCTTTATCCGATTCTGACCATTCCAACTTTAATCAATTCCCCCAATGCCCGCCACTCCATTTTTACCCACAATTCAAAAATTACCCATAATTCCACTTTTTCAGTTTTTCCCTTCTATCTTTGCCATTCTTCATCCGATTCTGACCGTTCCAACTTTCATCAATTCCCCCGATGCCCGCCACTCCATTTTTACCCACAATTCAAAAATTACCCATAATTCCACTTTTTCAGTTTTTCCCTTCTATCTTTGCCATTCTTCATCCAATTGCGACCGTTCCAACTTGAATCAATTCCCCCAATTCCCGCCATTACATGGTGGTATCTATTTTCTTCTTACCTGAATTAAAAAATTACCCACAATTCCACTTTTTCAGTTTTTCCCTTCTATCTTTTCCATTCTTCATCCGATTGTGACCGTTCCAACATTAATCAATTCCCCTGATGCCCGCCACTCCATTTTTACCCACAATTCAAAAATTACCCATAATTCCACTTTTTCAGTTTTTCCCTTCTATCTTTGCCATTCTTCATCCGATTCTGACCGTTCCAACTTTCATCAATTCCCCCGATGCCCGCCACTCCATTTTTACCCACAATTCAAAAATTACCCATAATTCCACTTTTTCAGTTTTTCCCTTCTATCTTTGCCATTCTTCATCCGATTCTGACCGTTCCAACTTTCATCAATTCCCCCGATGCCCGCCACTCCATTTTTACCCACAATTCAAAAATTACCCATAATTCCACTTTTTCAGTTTTTCTCTTCTATCTTTGCCATTCTTCATCCGATTCTGACCGTTCCAACTTTCATCAATTCCCCCGATGCCCGCCACTCCATTTTTACCCACAATTCAAAAATTACCCATAATTCCACTTTTTCAGTTTTTCCCTTCTATCTTTGCCGTTCTTCATCCGATTGCGACCGTTCCAACTTTAAACAATTCCCCCAATTCCCGCCATTCCATGATGTATCTATTTTCTTCTTACGTAATTTCAAAAATTACGCACAATTCCACTTTTTCAGTTTTTCCCTTCTATCTTCACCATTCTTCATCCGATTTTTACCGTTCCAACTTTAATCCATTCTCCCAATGCCCGCCACTCCATTTTTACTCACAATTCAAAAATTTCCCACAATTCCACTTTTTCAGTTTTTCCCTTCTACCTTTGCCATTCTTCATCCGATTGCGACCGTTCCAAGTTTAATCGATTCATCCAATTCCCCCCATTCAATGGTAGTTTGAATTTTCTTATTTCCAGACTTCAAAAATTACCCACAATTCCACTTATTCAGTTTATCACTTCTATGTTTGTCATTCTTCATCCGATTCGGACCGTTCCAACTTTAATCAATTCCCCCAATTCCCACCATTCCACATCATTCAACACCTTTGCCTTCAGAGGTTACACCTTCACACGCAATTTCTTCAGAAATTGCAAATATTCTAGTTATTATTATTATTATTCTTATTCTGCCTGTTTTTCGACGGATTTCAGCTCATTCCCAGTTTATCCGATTCACACCGTTCCAATTTGACACTATTCCAGTTAAGCGCCCGAAGGGCGTTTCCATTTTTGGAATTCCAAGTATTCACAGTTTTCCCAGAATTCCAGGTTTTCCACCCCAAAAAGGCCCATTGACTTACATTGGGTCATTTTTTGTTTCATTATTACAGCTTTCCCTTTTCATATTTTCAATATTTAACTCATTCATCTCGTTTTAGGGATCCTTCCCATCATTCCAGTAATTAATACATTCCAATATTTTCCCATAATTCCATATTTTTCATCCTTCAAATATTCATAATTCATTTCCAATGGGAGGGCTTCCCATTCATTCCCAATGGGAGATTAAACATTTTACATTTTGAGCTTTCCTATTTCATATTCATAACATTTATCTCATACATTTCGCCTTATGGCTCATTCCCACCATTGTAACAGTTAATAATTATTAATATTTTCCCATAATTCAATATTTTTCATGTATAACAATTCATAATTCATTTCCAGTGGTGGAGTTAACATTATTTACTTGAAGCTTCTCTACTTCACACTCACATTAATCAGTTAATACATTCCCCAATATCAATACTACTCATATTCACACCTTCCAGTAATTCATAACTATTTTCATATTTTTACCCATAATTCCTCATTCCCATTTTCCTCACCAAACTTTGTAACCTTCTATCTTGGCCATTCCTGCTCCGATTCCCACCGTTCCAACTTTAATGGATTCCCCCAATTCCCACCATTTCATTTGTGTATCCCCTTTCCTCTTCCCATGATTCAAAAATTACCCATAATTCCACTTTTTCAGTTTTTCTCTTCTATCTTTGCCATTCTTCATCCGATTCTGACCGTTCCAACTTTCATCAAATCCCCCGATGCCCGCCACTCCATTTTTACCCACAATTTAAAAATTACCCATAATTCCACTTTTTCAGTTTTTCCCTTCTATCTTTGCCATTCTTCATCCAATTGCGACCGTTCCAACTTTAATCAATTCCCCCAATTCCCGCCATTACATGGTGGTATCTATTTTCTTCTTACCTGAATTAAAAAATTACCCACAATTCTACTTTTTCAGTTTTTCCCTTCTATCTTTTCCATTCTTCATCTGATTGCGACCGTTCCAACATTAATCAATTCCCCCACTTCCCGCCTTTACAGGGTGGTATCTATTTTCCTCTTCCCTGAGTTCAAAAATTACCCACAATTCCACTTTTTTAGTTTTTCCCTTCTATCTTTGCCATTCTTCATCCAATTCTGACCGTTCCAACTTTAATCAATTCCCCTGATGCCCGCCACTCCATTTTTACCCACAATTCAAAAATTACCCATAAATCCACTTTTTCAGTTTTTCCCTTCTATCTTTGCCATTCTTCATCCGATTCTGACCGTTCCAACTTTCATCAATTCCCCCGATGCCCGCCACTCCATTTTTACCCACAATTCAAAAATTACCCATAATTCCACTTTTTCAGTTTTTCCCTTCTATCTTTGCCGTTCTTCATCCGATTGCGACCGTTCCAACTTTAAACAATTCCCCCAATTCCCGCCATTCCATGATGTATCTATTTTCTTCTTACGTAATTTCAAAAATTACCCATAATTCCACTTTTTCAGTTTTTCCCTTCTATCTTTGCCATTCTTCATCCGATTCTGACCCTTCCAACTTTCATGAATTCCCCCGATGCCCGCCACTCCATTTTTACCCACAATTCAAAAATTACCCATAATTCCACTTTTTCAGTTTTTCCCTTCTATCTTTGCCGTTCTTCATCCGATTGCGACCGTTCCAACTTTAAACAATTCCCCCAATTCCCGCCATTCCATGATGTATCTATTTTCTTCTTACGTAATTTCAAAAATTACCCATAATTCCACTTTTTCAGTTTTTCCCTTCTATCTTTGCCATTCTTCATCCGATTCTGACCGTTCCAACTTTCATCAATTCCCCCGATGCCCGCCACTCCATTTTTACCCACAATTCAAAAATTACCCATAATTCCACTTTTTCAGTTTTTCCCTTCTATCTTTGCCGTTCTTCATCCGATTGCGACCGTTCCAACTTTAAACAATTCCCCCAATTCCCGCCATTCCATGATGTATCTATTTTCTTCTTACGTAATTTCAAAAATTACGCACAATTCCACTTTTTCAGTTTTTCCCTTCTATCTTCACCATTCTTCATCCGATTTTTACCGTTCCAACTTTAATCCATTCTCCCAATGCCCACCACTCCATTTTTACTCACAATTCAAAAATTTCCCACAATTCCACTTTTTCAGTTTTTCCCTTCTACCTTTGCCATTCTTCATCCGATTGCGACCGTTCCAAGTTTAATCGATTCATCCAATTCCCCCCATTCAATGGTAGTTTGAATTTTCTTATTTCCAGACTTCAAAAATTACCCACAATTCCACTTTTTCAGTTTATCACTTCTATGTTTGTGATTCTTCATCCGATTCGGACCGTTCCAACTTTAATCAATTCCCCCAATTCCCACCATTCCACATCATTCAACACCTTTGCCTTCAGAGGTTACACCTTCACACGCAATTTCTTCAGAAATTGCAAATATTCTAGTTATTATTATTATTATTATTCTTATTCTGCCTGTTTTTCGACGGGTTTCAGCTCATTCCCAGTTTATCCGATTCACACCGTTCCAATTTCACATTATTCCAGTAAAGCGCCCGAAGGGCGTTTCCATTTTTGGAATTCCAAGTATTCACAGTTTTCCCAGAATTCCCGGTTTTCCACCCCAAAAAGTCCCATTGACTAACATTGGGTCATATTTTGTTTCATTATTACAGCTCTCCCTTTTCATATTTTCAATATTTAACTTATTCATCTCGTTATAGGGATCCTTCCTATCATTCCAGTAATTAATACATTCCAATATTTTCCCATAATTCCATATTTTTCATCCTTCAAATATTCATAATTCATTTCCAATGGGAGGGCTTCCCATTCATTCCCAATGGGAGATTAAACATTTCACATTTTGAGCTTTCCTATTTCATATTCATAACATTTAACTCATACATTTCGCCTGTTGGCTCATTCCCACTATTGTAACAATTAATAATTTTCAATATTTTCCCATAATTACATATTTTTCATGTATAACAATTCATAATTCATTCCCAGTGGCGGACTTAACATTTTTTATTTAAAGCTTCTCCACTTCACACTCACATTAATCAGTTAATACATTCCCCAATTTGAATACTACTCATATTCACACCTTCCAGTAATTCATAACTATTTTCATATTTTTACCCATAATTCCTCATTCCCATTTTCCTCATCCAAAACTTTGTAACCTTCTATCTTGGCCATTCCTGCTCCGATTCCCACCGTTCCAACTTTAATGGATTCCCCCAATTCCCACCATTTCATTTGTGTATCCCCTTTCCTCTTCCCATGATTCAAAAATTACCCACAATTCCACTTTATCAGTTTTTCCCCTCTATCTTTTCCATTCTTTATCCGATTCTGACCATTCCAACTTTAATCAATTCCCCCAATGCCCGCCACTCCATTTTTACCCACAATTCAAAAATTACCCATAATTCCACTTTTTCAGTTTTTCCCTTCTATCTTTGCCATTCTTCATCCGATTCTGACCGTTCCAACTTTCATCAATTCCCCCGATGCCCGCCACTCCATTTTTACCCACAATTCAAAAATTACCCATAATTCCACTTTTTCAGTTTTTCCCTTCTATCTTTGCCATTCTTCATCCAATTGCGACCGTTCCAACTTGAATCAATTCCCCCAATTCCCGCCATTACATGGTGGTATCTATTTTCTTCTTACCTGAATTAAAAAATTACCCACAATTCCACTTTTTCAGTTTTTCCCTTCTATCTTTTCCATTCTTCATCCGATTGTGACCGTTCCAACATTAATCAATTCCCCTGATGCCCGCCACTCCATTTTTACCCACAATTCAAAAATTACCCATAATTCCACTTTTTCAGTTTTTCCCTTCTATCTTTGCCATTCTTCATCCGATTCTGACCGTTCCAACTTTCATCAATTCCCCCGATGCCCGCCACTCCATTTTTACCCACAATTCAAAAATTACCCATAATTCCACTTTTTCAGTTTTTCCCTTCTATCTTTGCCATTCTTCATCCAATTGCGACCGTTCCAACTTGAATCAATTCCCCCAATTCCCGCCATTACATGGTGGTATCTATTTTCTTCTTACCTGAATTAAAAAATTACCCACAATTCCACTTTTTCAGTTTTTCCCTTCTATCTTTTCCATTCTTCATCCGATTGTGACCGTTCCAACATTAATCAATTCCCCTGATGCCCGCCACTCCATTTTTACCCACAATTCAAAAATTACCCATAATTCCACTTTTTCAGTTTTTCCCTTCTATCTTTGCCATTCTTCATCCGATTCTGACCGTTCCAACTTTCATCAATTCCCCCGATGCCCGCCACTCCATTTTTACCCACAATTCAAAAATTACCCATAATTCCACTTTTTCAGTTTTCCCCTTCTATCTTTGCCATTCTTCATCCAATTGCGACCGTTCCAACTTGAATCAATTCCCCCAATTCCCGCCATTACATGGTGGTATCTATTTTCTTCTTACCTGAATTAAAAAATTACCCACAATTCCACTTTTTCAGTTTTTCCCTTCTATCTTTTCCATTCTTCATCCGATTGTGACCGTTCCAACATTAATAAATTCCCCTGATGCCCGCCACTCCATTTTTACCCACAATTCAAAAATTACCCATAATTCCACTTTTTCAGTTTTTCCCTTCTATCTTTGCCATTCTTCATCCGATTCTGACCGTTCCAACTTTCATCAATTCCCCCGATGCCCGCCACTCCATTTTTACCCACAATTCAAAAATTACCCATAATTCCACTTTTTCAGTTTTTCCCTTCTATCTTTGCCATTCTTCATCCGATTCTGACCGTTCCAACTTTAATCAATTCCCCCAATGCCCGCCACTCCATTTTTACCCACAATTCAAAAATTACCCATAATTCCACTTTTTCAGTTTTTCCCTTCTATCTTCACCATTCTTCATCCGATTTTTACCGTTCTAACTTTAATCCATTCTCCCAATGCCCGCCACTCCATTTTTACTCACAATTCAAAAATTTCCCACAATTCCACTTTTTCAGTTTTTCCCTTCTACCTTTGCCATTCTTCATCCGATTGCGACCGTTCCAAGTTTAATCGATTCATCCAATTCCCCCCATTCAATGGTAGTTTGAATTTTCTTCTTTCCAGAGTTCAAAAATTACCCACAATTCCACTTTTTTAGTTTATCACTTCTATCTTTGTCATTCTTCATCCGATTCGGACCGTTCCAACTTTAATCAATTCCCCCAATTCCCACCATTCCACATCATTCAACACCTTTGCCTTCGGAGGTTACACCTTCACACGCAATTTCTTCAGAAATTGCAAATATTCTAGTTGTGTGAAGGTGGAACCTTCACACATATGTTATTGTGCTCGGCCATTTTCTTTATTATTATTATTATTGTGTGAAGGTGGAACCTTCACACATATGTTATTGTGCTCGGCCATTTTCTTTATTATTATTATTATTATTATTGTGTGAAGGTGGAACCTTCACACATATGTTATTGTGCTCGGCCATTTTCTTTATTATTATTATTATTATTATTATTCTTATTCTGCCTGTTTTTCGACGGATTTCAGCTCATTCCCAGTTTATCCGATTCACACCGTTCCAATTTCACATTATTCCAGTTAAGCGCCCGAAGGGCGTTTCCATTTTTGGAATTCCAAGTATTCACAGTTTTCCCAGAATTCCCGGTTTTCCACCCCAAAAAGGCCCATTGACTTACATTGGGTCATTTTTTGTTTCATTATTACACTTTTCCCTTTTCATATTTTCAATATTTAACTCATTCATCTCGTTTTAGGGATCCTTCCCATCATTCCAGTAATTAATACATTCCAATATTTTCCCATAATTCCATATTTTTCATCCTTCAAATATTCATAATTCATTTCCATTGGGAGGGCTTCCCATTCATTCCCAATGGGAGATTAACCATTTTACATTTTGAGCTTTCCTATTTCATATTCATAACATTTATCTCATACATTTCGCCTTATGGCTCATTCCCACCATTGTAACAGTTAATAATTATTAATATTTTCCCATAATTCAATATTTTTCATTTATAACAATTCATATTTCATTCCCAGTGGTGGATTTAACATTTTTTACTTGAAGCTTCTCCACTTCACACTCACATTAATCAGTCAATACATTCCCCAATATCAATACTACTCATATTCACACCTTCCAGTAATTCATAACTATTTTCATATTTTTACCCATAATTCCTCATTCCCATTTTCCTCACCAAACTTTGTAACCTTCTATCTTGGCCATTCCTGCTCCGATTCCCACCGTTCCAACTTTAATGGATTCCCCCAATTCCCACCATTTCATTTGTGTATCCCCTTTCCTCTTCCCATGATTCAAAAATTACCCACAATTCCACTTTATCAGTTTTTCCCCTCTATCTTTGCCATTCTTCATCCGATTCTGACCATTCCAACTTTAATCAATTCCCCCAATGCCCGCCACTCCATTTTTACCCACAATTCAAAAATTACCCATAATTCCACTTTTTCAGTTTTTCTCTTCTATCTTTGCCATTCTTCATCCGATTCTGACCGTTCCAACTTTCATCAAATCCCCCGATGCCCGCCACTCCATTTTTACCCACAATTTAAAAATTACCCATAATTCCACTTTTTCAGTTTTTCCCTTCTATCTTTGCCATTCTTCATCCAATTGCGACCGTTCCAACTTTAATCAATTCCCCCAATTCCCGCCATTACATGGTGGTATCTATTTTCTTCTTACCTGAATTAAAAAATTACCCACAATTCCACTTTTTCAGTTTTTCCCTTCTATCTTTTCCATCCTTCATCTGATTGCGACCGTTCCAACATTAATCAATTCCCCCACTTCCCGCCTTTACAGGGTGGTATCTATTTTCCTCTTCCCTGAGTTCAAAAATTACCCACAATTCCACTTTTTTAGTTTTTCCCTTCTATCTTTGCCATTCTTCATCCAATTCTGACCGTTCCAACTTTAATCAATTCCCCTGATGCCCGCCACTCCATTTTTACCCACAATTCAAAAATTACCCATAATTCCACTTTTTCAGTTTTTCCCTTCTATCTTTGCCATTCTTCATCCGATTCTGACCGTTCCAACTTTCATCAATTCCCCCGATGCCCGCCACTCCATTTTTACCCACAATTCAAAAATTACCCATAATTCCACTTTTTCAGTTTTTCCCTTCTATCTTTGCCGTTCTTCATCCGATTGCGACCGTTCCAACTTTAAACAATTCCCCCAATTCCCGCCATTCCATGATGTATCTATTTTCTTCTTACGTAATTTCAAAAATTACCCATAATTCCACTTTTTCAGTTTTTCCCTTCTATCTTTGCCATTCTTCATCCGATTCTGACCCTTCCAACTTTCATGAATTCCCCCGATGCCCGCCACTCCATTTTTACCCACAATTCAAAAATTACCCATAATTCCACTTTTTCAGTTTTTCCCTTCTATCTTTGCCGTTCTTCATCCGATTGCGACCGTTCCAACTTTAAACAATTCCCCCAATTCCCGCCATTCCATGATGTATCTATTTTCTTCTTACGTAATTTCAAAAATTACGCACAATTCCACTTTTTCAGTTTTTCCCTTCTATCTTCACCATTCTTCATCCGATTTTTACCGTTCCAACTTTAATCCATTCTCCCAATGCCCGCCACTCCATTTTTACTCACAATTCAAAAATTTCCCACAATTCCACTTTTTCAGTTTTTCCCTTCTACCTTTGCCATTCTTCATCCGATTGCGACCGTTCCAAGTTTAATCGATTCATCCAATTCCCCCCATTCAATGGTAGTTTGAATTTTCTTATTTCCAGACTTCAAAAATTACCCACAATTCCACTTTTTCAGTTTATCACTTCTATGTTTGTGATTCTTCATCCGATTCGGACCGTTCCAACTTTAATCAATTCCCCCAATTCCCACCATTCAACATCATTCAACACCTTTGCCTTCAGAGGTTACACCTTCACACGCAATTTCTTCAGAAATTGCAAATATTCTAGTTATTATTATTATTCTACTTCTGCCTGTTTTTCGACGGATTTCAGCTCATTCCCAGTTTATCCGATTTACACCGTTCCAATTTCACATTATTCCAGTTAAGCGCCCGAAGGGCGTTTCCATTTTTGGAATTCCAAGTATTCACAGTTTTCCCAGAATTCCCGGTTTTCCACCCCAAAAAGGCCCATTGACTTACATTGGGTCATTTTTTGTTTCATTATTACAGCTTTCCCTTTTCATATTTTCAATATTTAACTCATTCAACTCGTTTTAGGGATCCTTCCCATCATTCCAGTAATTAATACATTCCAATATTTTCCCATAATTCCATATTTTTCAACCTTCAAATATTCATAATTCATTTCCAATGGGAGGGCTTCCCATTCATTCCCAATGGGAGATTAAACAATTTACATTTTGAGGTTTCCTATTTCATATTCATAACATTTAACTCATACATTTCGCCTTATGGCTCATTCCCACCATTGTAACAGTTGATAATTATTAATATTTTCCCATAATTCAATATTTTTCATGTATAACAATTCATAATTCATTTCCAGTGGTGGATTTAACATTATTTACTTGAAGCTTCTCTACTTCACACTCACATTAATCAGTTAATACATTCCCCAATATCAATACTACTCATATTCACACCTTCCAGTAATTCATAACTATTTTCATATTTTTACCCATAATTCCTCATTCCCATTTTCCTCACCAAACTTTGTAACCTTCTATCTTGGCCATTCCTGCTCCGATTCCCACCGTTCCAACTTTAATCGATTCCCCCGATGCCCGCCATTTCATTCGTGTATCCATTTACCTCTTCCCAAAAATTAAAAATTTTCCCACAATTCCACACACTGTACCTTTAATGAACCAATTCATTTTCAATGAGGTCATTCATTGTGTGGGCGTTCGGCCTTCAGTGACTACTGTTTAGGTAGACAAAGTACTCCATTTCCCATGGGGTCATCAAGCGGCCATCTTGGACACTTGCCCACATACACTAAGACACCATTTCCCATCAACCCTCAGGGGCGGCCATCTTGGATATCTGATCAGACAGCTCATGAGCGCTCAGCCCAACTTCCACCCAGTATGGCGGCCATCTTGGTTTACTCAGAACAATAAAAACAACACTCTCCTTATGTTGAACATCAAAACTATTAAATATAATCCCCCAAAATTCAAAATTTGAACTTTAAGTGTACTTTTTTCTTACTTTTTGAAATTTTGTGATACTTTACAAAATTTGAAAAATAATTGTTTTTTCACTTTAATGACTATAGGTGTTTGTCCGATTCAGGCCGATTCAGCGTTTAACCATTCATCTTGACCCTTCCTATGAACTCAAAGTGTCATTTACCCACAATGCATCTGTTTTGCGTAAGTTATAGCCCCCTAAAACTCGCGAAAAATCAGATTTTTTATGTTTCCTCTTGTGATATCTCCATTTGCGTCCGACATATACTTATTGTTTCAATTTTAGGTGTTTCCCATCATGGGTTAGATTGCCAAGAACACCCCCGCACCAACAATTTATAGTTTTTCCCATTATTTTACCCATAATTCCTCAGTTAATTGTTCTCGCCAAAACATTGTAACCTTCTGTCTTTGCCATTCTTCATTCGATTCCCACCGTTCCAACTTTATATGATTCCATTCATCCCCGCCAATTCATTGGTGTATTCGTTTACCTCTTACCAGAATTCAAAGTTGCACCACAATTCCACACACTGTACCTTTAATGAACCAATTCATTTTCAATGAGGTCATTCATTGTGTGGGCGTTCGGCCTTCAGTGACTACTGTTTAGGTAGACAAAGTACTCCATTTCCCATGGGGTCGTCATGTGGCCATCTTGGACACTTGACTACATACACCGAGACTCCATCTCCCATCAGCCCTCAGGGGCGGCCATCTTGGATATCTGATCAGACAGCTCATGAGCGCTCAGCCCAACTTCCACCCAGTATGGCGGCCATCTTGGTTTACTCAGAACAATAAAAACAACGCTCTCCTAATGTTGAACATCCAAACTATTAAATATAATCCCCCAAAATTCAGAATTTGAACTTTAAGTATACTTTTTTCTCACTTTTTGAAATTTTGTGATATTTTACAAAATTCGAAAAATTATTGTTTTTTCACTTTAATGACTACAGGTGTTTGTCCGATTCAGGCCGATTCAGCGTTTAACCATTCATCTTGACAGTGCCTATGACCTCAGAGTGTCATTTACCCACAATGCATCTGTTTTGCATAAGTAATAGCCCCCTAAAACTCGCGAAAAATCTGATTTTTGATGTTTCCTCTTGTGATATCTCCATTTGCGTCCGACCTATACTTACCGTTCCAACTTTAGGTGTTTCCCATTATGGGTTAGTTTGCAAGGAACACCCTCGCACCAACAATTTCAAGTTTTTCCAATTTTTTACCCATAATTCCTCAGTTAATTATTCTTGCCAAAACATTGTAACCTTCTGTCTTCGCCATTCTTCATCCGATTCCCACCGTTCCAACTTTAATTGATTCCATTCATCCCCACCAATTCATTGGTGTATTCATTTACCTCTTGCCAGGAATCAAAAATTACCCACAATTCCACACACTGTACCTTTAATGAACCAATTCATTTTCAATGAGGTCATTCATTGTGTGGGCCTTTGGCCTTCAGTGACTACTGTTTAGGTCGACAAAGTACTCTTTTTCCCATGGGGTCATCAGGTGGCCATCTTGGACACTTGACTACATACACCGAGACTCCATCTCCCATCAACCCTCAGGGGCGGCCATCTTGGCTATCTGATCAGACATCTCATTCAGTTTTTCCCTTCTATCTTTGCCAGTCTTCATCCGATTCCGACCGTTCCAATTTTAATCGATTCCCCCGATTCCCGCCATTCCATTTTTACCCACAATTCAAAAATTACCCACAATTCCACTTTTTCAGTTTTTCCCTTCTATCTTTGCCAGTCTTCATCCGATTCCGACCGTTCCAATTTTAATCAATTCCCCCGAGACCCGCCACTCCATTTTTACCCACAATTCAAAAATTACCCATAATTCCACTTTTTCAGTTTTTCCCTTCTATCTTTGCCATTCTTCATCCGATTGCGACCGTTCCAACTTTAATCAATTCCCCCAATTCTTGCCATTACATGGTGGTATCTATTTTCCTCTTCCCTGAATTCAAAAATTACCCACAATTCCACTTTTTCAGTTTTTCCCTTCTATCTTCACCATTTTTCATCCGATTCTTACCGTTCCAACTTTAATCAACTCCCCCAATGCCCGCCATTCCATTTTTACCCATTATTCAAAAATTACCCACAATTCCACTTTTTTACTTTTTCCCTTATACAATAGCCATTCTTCATCCGATTGCAACCGTTCGAAATTTAATCGATTCATCCAATTCCCCCCATTCAATGGTGGTTTGAATTTTCCTCTTTCCACAATTAAAAAATTACCCACAATTCCACTTTTTCAGTTTTTCCCTTCTATCTTTTCCATTCTTCATCCGATTGTGACCGTTCCAACATTAATCAATTCCCCTGATGCCCGCCACTCCATTTTTACCCACAATTCAAAAATTACCCATAATTCCACTTTTTCAGTTTTTCCCTTCTATCTTTGCCATTCTTTATCCGATTCTGACCGTTCCAACTTTCATCAATTCCCCCGATGCCCGCCACTCCATTTTTACCCACAATTAAAAAATTACCCATAATTCCACTTTTTCAGTTTTTCCCTTCTATCTTTGCCATTCTTCATCCGATTCTGACCGTTCCAACTTTAATCAATTCCCCCAATGCCCGCCACTCCATTTTTACCCACAATTCAAAATTACCCATAATTCCACTTTTTCAGTTTTTCCCTTCTATCTTCACCATTCTTCATCCGATTTTTACCGTTCTAACTTTAATCCATTCTCCCAATGCCCGCCACTCCATTTTTACTCACAATTCAAAAATTTTCCACAATTCCACTTTTTCAGTTTTTCCCTTCTACCTTTGCCATTCTTCATCCGATTGCGACCGTTCCAAGTTTAATCGATTCATCCAATTCCCCCCATTCAATGGTAGTTTGAATTTTCTTCTTTCCAGAGTTCAAAAATTACCCACAATTCCACTTTTTTAGTTTATCACTTCTATCTTTGTCATTCTTCATCCGATTCGGACCGTTCCAACTTTAATCAATTCCCCCAATTCCCACCATTCCACATCATTCAACACCTTTGCCTTCAGAGGTTACACCTTCACACGCAATTTCTTCAGAAATTGCAAATATTCTAGTTATTATTATTATTATTCCGCCCTGTTTTTCGGCACGTTTCAACTCATTCCCAGTTTATTTAATTCACCCCGTTCCACTTTCATGTTATTCCACTTATTCGGGAATGAGGGGTTTCCATTTTTCACGTTCCAAATATTCACAGTTTTCCCAGAATTCCCGGTTTTCCACCCCAAAAAGTTCCATTGACTTACATTGGGTCATTTTTCGTTTCATTATTACAGCTTTCCTTTTTAATATTTTCAATATTTAACTCATACATCTCGTCTTAGGGATCCTTCCCGTCATTCCAGTAATTAATACATTTCAATATTTTCCCATAATTCCATATTTTTCCATCTTTAAATATCCATAATTCATTTCCAATGGGAGGGCTTCCCATTCATTCCCAATGGGAGATTGAACATTTCACATTTTGAGCTTTCCTTTTTCATATTCATAACATTTAACTCATTCATTCTGCCTTATGGCTCATTCCCATCATTCCTAGAGTTCATAATTATTCATATTTTCCCATAATTCCATATTTTTCACCTATTACAATTCATAATTCATTCCCAATGGCCGATTTAACATTTCTTATTTGAAGCTTCCCAATACCACATTTAAATCATTCAGCTAATGCATTTCACAT
The DNA here is from genome assembly GCF_059441005.1 of Hippichthys cyanospilos. Taxonomy (NCBI): domain Eukaryota; kingdom Metazoa; phylum Chordata; class Actinopteri; order Syngnathiformes; family Syngnathidae; genus Hippichthys; species Hippichthys cyanospilos. The sequence continues at coordinate 6,608,887 of NC_142373.1, forward strand.
TGTCATCATTATACATTATAACACATTCCAGTATTTCATAAATATATTAAAAATATTACCCATAATTCCTCATTCCCATTTTATTCAACAAAACTTTGTAACGTTCTATCTCGGCCATTCCTGCTCCGATTCCCACCGTTCCAACTTTAATCGATTCCACTGATGCCCGCCATTCCATTCGTGTATCCATTTACCTCTTCTCAAAATTAAAAATTTTGTCACAATTCCACACACTGTACCTTTAATAAACCAATTCATTTTCAATGAGGTCATTCATTGTGTGGGCGTTTCGCCTTCGGTGACTGCTGGTTAGGAAGACAAAGTACTCCGTTTCCCAAGGGGTCGTCAAGCGGCCATCTTGGACACTTGCCCACATACACTGAGACTCCATTTCCCATCAACCCTCAGGGGCGGCCATCTTGGATATCTGATCAGACATCTCTTGAGCGCTCAGCCCAACTTCCACCCAGGATGGCGGCCATCTTGGTTAACTCAGAACAATAAAAACAACACTCTCCTAATGTTGAACATCCAAACTAATAATTATAATCCCCCAAAATTCAGAATTTGAACTTTAAGTGTACTTTTTTCTTACTTTTTGAAATTTTGTGATATTTTACAAAATTCAAAAAATTGTTGTTTTTTTCACTTTAATGACTACAGGTGTTTGTCCGATTCAGTTTGACTCAGCGTTTAACCGTTCATCTTGACCCTGCCTATGACCTCAGGGTGTCATTTACCCACAATGCATCTGTTTTGCATAAGTAGTAGCCCCCTAAAACTCGCGAAAAATGCAATTTTTTTTGTTTCCTCTTGTGATATCTCCATTTGCGTCCGACCTATACTTATCATTCCAACTTTAGGTGTTTCCCATTCTGGGTTAGATTGCCAAGAACACCCCCGCACCAACAATTTATAGTTTTTCCCATTTTTTACCCATAATTCCTCAGTTAATTGTTCTCGCCAAAACATTTTAACCTTCTGTCTTTGCCATTCTTCATCCGATTCCCACCGTTCCAACTTTATATGATTCCATTCATCCCCGCCAATTCATTGGTGTATTCATTTACCTCTTACCAGAATTCAAAGATTTACCACAATTCCACACACTGTACCTTTAATGAACCAATTCATTTTCAATGCGGTCATTCATTGTGTGGGCGTTTGGCCTTCGGTGACTACTGTTCAGGTAGACAAAGTACTCCATTTCCCATGGGGTCGTCAAGCGGCCATCTTGGACACTTGCCCACATACACTGAGACTCCATTTCCCATCAACCCTCAGGGGCGGCCATCTTGGATATCTGATCAGACATCTCTTGAGCGCTCAGCCCAACTTCCACCCAGGATGGCGGCCATCTTGGTTAACTCAGAACAATAAAAACAACACTCTCCTAATGTTGAACATCCAAACTATTAAATATAATCCCCCAAAATTCAGAATTTGAACTTTAAGTGTACTTTTTTCTCACTTTTTGAAATTTTGTGATATTTTACTAAATTCATAAAATTTTTGTTTTTTTCTCTTTAATGACTACAGGTGTTTGTCCGATTCAGGCCAAGTCAGCGTTTAACCGTTCATCTTGACCCTGCCTATGACCTCAGAGTGTCATTTACCCACAATGCATCTGTTTTGCGTAAGTTATAGCCCCCTAAAACTCGCGAAAAATCTGATTTTTTATGTTTCCTCTTGTGATATCTCCATTTGCGTCCGACATATACTTATTGTTTCAATTTTAGGTGTTTCCCATAATGGGTTAGATTGCCAAGAACACCCCCGCACCAACAATTTATAGTTTTTCCCATTTTTTTACCCATAATTCCTCAGTTAATTGTTCTCGCCAAAACATTGTAACCTTCTGTCTTTGCCATTCTTCATCCGATTCCCACCGTTCCAACTTTATATGATTCCATTCATCCCCGCCAATTCATTGGTGTATTCATTTACCTCTTACCAGAATTCAAAGATTTACCACAATTCCACACACTGTACCTTTAATGAACCAATTCATTTTCAATGCGGTCATTCATTGTGTGGGCGTTTGGCCTTCGGTGACTACTGTTCAGGTAGACAAAGTACTCCATTTCCCATGGGGTCGTCAAGCGGCCATCTTGGACACTTGCCCACATACACTGAGACTCCATTTCCCATCAACCCTCAGGGGCGGCCATCTTGGATATCTGATCAGACATCTCATGAGCGCTCAGCCCAACTTCCACCCAGGATGGCGGCCATCTTGGTTAACTCAGAACAATAAAAACAACACTCTCCTAATGTTGAACATCCAAACTATTAAATATAATCCCCCAAAATTCAGAATTTGAACTTTAAGTGTACTTTTTTCTCACTTTTTGAAATTTTGTGATATTTTACTAAATTCATAAAATTTTTGTTTTTTTCACTTTAATGACTACAGGTGTTTGTCCGATTCAGGCCAATTCAGCGTTTAACCGTTCATCTTGACCCTGCCTATGACCTCAGAGTGTCATTTACCCACAATGCATCTGTTTTGCGTAAGTTATAGCCCCCTAAAACTCGCGAAAAATCTGATTTTTTATGTTTCCTCTTGTGATATCTCCATTTGTGTCCGACATATACTTATTGTTTCAATTTTAGGTGTTTCCCATCATGGGTTAGATTGCCAAGAACACCCCCGCACCAACAATTTATAGTTTTTCCCATTTTTTTACCCATAATTCCTCAGTTAATTGTTCTCGCCAAAACATTGTAACCTTCTGTCTTTGCCATTCTTCATCCGATTCCCACCGTTCCAACTTTATATGATTCCATTCATCCCCGCCAATTCATTGGTGTATTCATTTACCTCTTACCAGAATTCAAAGATTTACCACAATTCCACACACTGTACCTTTAATGAACCAATTCATTTTCAATGCGGTCATTCATTGTGTGGGCGTTTGGCCTTCGGTGACTACTGTTCAGGTAGACAAAGTACTCCATTTCCCATGGGGTCGTCAAGCGGCCATCTTGGACACTTGCCCACATACACTGAGACTCCATTTCCCATCAACCCTCAGGGGCGGCCATCTTGGATATCTGATCAGACATCTCATGAGCGCTCAGCCCAACTTCCACCCAGGATGGCGGCCATCTTGGTTAACTCAGAACAATAAAAACAACACTCTCCTAATGTTGAACATCCAAACTATTAAATATAATCCCCCAAAATTCAGAATTTGAACTTTAAGTGTACTTTTTTCTCACTTTTTGAAATTTTGTGATATTTTACTAAATTCATAAAATTTTTGTTTTTTTCTCTTTAATGACTACAGGTGTTTGTCCGATTCAGGCCAATTCAGCGTTTAACCGTTCATCTTGACCCTGCCTATGACCTCAGAGTGTCATTTACCCACAATGCATCTGTTTTGCGTAAGTTATAGCCCCCTAAAACTCGCGAAAAATCTGATTTTTTATGTTTCCTCTTGTGATATCTCCATTTGCGTCCGACATATACTTATTGTTTCAATTTTAGGTGTTTCCCATCATGGGTTAGATTGCCAAGGACACCCCCGCACCAACAATTTATAGTTTTTCCCATTTTTTTACCCATAATTCCTCAGTTAATTGTTCTCGCCAAAACATTGTAACCTTCTGTCTTTGCCATTCTTCATCCGATTCCCACCGTTCTAACTTTATATGATTCCATTCATCCCCGCCAATTCATTGGTGTACTCGTTTACCTCTTACCAGAATTCAAAGTTGCACCACAATTCCACACACTGTACCTTTAATGAACCAATTCATTTTCAATGAGGTCATTCATTGTGTGGGCGTTTGGCCTTTGGTGACTACTGTTGAGGTAGTCAAAGTACTCCATTTCCCATGGGGTCGTCAGGTGGCCATCTTGGACACTTGCCCACATACACTGAGACTCCATTTCCCATCAAACCTCAGGGGTGGCCATCTTGATATCTGATCCGATATCTTCATCCGATTCCTACCGTTCCAACTTTAAACGATTCCCCTGAGTCCTGCCATTTCATGGTGATATCCTTTTTCTTTTTCCCAGAATTCAAAAACTACCCACAATCCCACTTTCAGTTTTTCCCTTGTATCTTTGTCATTCTTGCTGCGATTTCCACTGTTCCAACTTTAATCGATTCCCCCAATGCCCGCCCATCCATTTTTACCCACAATTCAAAAATGACCCACAATTCCGTTTTTTCAGTTTTTCCCTTATATCTTTGCCATTCTTCATCCGATTCCGACCATTCTAACTTTAATCGATTCCCCCAAGTCCCGCCATTCCATGGTGGTATCCGCTTTCTTCCCAGAATTCAAAAATTACCCACAATTCCACTTTTTTCAGTTTTTCCCTTATATCTTTGCCATTCTTCATCCAATTCCGACCGTTCCAACTTTATTCAATTCCCCCAACGCCCGCCAATGCATTTTTACGTACAATTCAAAAATTACCCACAATTCCACTTTTTCAGTTTTTTCCTTATATCTTTGCCATTCTTCACTCGATTCCGACCATTCCAACTTTAATCGATTCCTCGAAGTCCCACCATTCCACGGTGGTATCCGCTTTCTTCCCAGAGTTCAAAAATTACCCACAATTCCACTTTTTCAGTTTTTCCCTTGTATTTTAGCCATTCCTGCTGCGATTTCCTTCGTTCCAACTTTAATCGATTCCCCCAATGCCCGCTAATGCATTTTTACCCACAATTCAAAAATTACCCACAATTCCACTTTTTCAGTTTTTTCCTTTTATCTTTGCCATTCTTCACTCGATTCCGACCATTCCAACTTTAATCGATTCCTCGAAGTCCCACCATTCCACGGTGGTTTCCGCTTTCTTCCCAGAGTTCAAAAATTACCCACAATTCCACTTTTTCAGTTTTTCCCTTGTAACTTTGCCATTCCTGCTGCGATTTCCACCGTTCCAACTTTAATCGTTTCTCCCAATGCCCACCCATCCATTTTTACCCACATTTCAAAAATTACCCACAATTCCACTATTTCTGTTTTTCCCTTATATCTTTGCCATTCTTCATCCAATTCCGACCGTTCCAACTTTAATCAATTCCCCCAATGCCCGCCAAAGCATTTTTACCCACAATTCAAAAATTACCCACAATTCCACTTCTTTCAGTTTTTCCCCTATATCTTTGCCATTCTTCATCCGATTCCTACCGTTCCAACTTTAATCGATTCCCCATATTCCCGCTATTCCATTCGTGTATCCATTTTTCTCTTCCTACAATTCAAGATTTTCCCACAATTCCTCATTTTTCAGTGTTTTCTTGTATCTTCTACATTGTTTGACCTTTTCAAACAATTCCAAATCTGTATCATTCACATGATGTCACAGATTCAAGCACTCAAACTTTCAACATCACTCTAGCGTTCAGCACCGCTACCTTCAAAGGTTACACCTTCACACGCAATTTCTTCAGGAATTGCATATTTTCTAGTTGTGTGAAGGTGGAACCTTCACACATATGTTATTCTACCGCTTTATTATTATTATTATTGTGTGAAGGTGGAACCTTCACACATATGTTATTCTACCGCTTTATTATTGTGTGAAGGTGGAACCTTCACACATATGTTATTCTACCGCTTTATTATTATTATTATTGTGTGAAGGTGGAACCTTCACACATATGTTATTCTACCGCTTTATTATTGTGTGAAGGTGGAACCTTCACACATATGTTATTCTACCGCTTTATTATTGTGTGAAGGTGGAACCTTCACACATATGTTATTGTGCTCGGCCATTTTCTTTATTATTATTATTATTATTATTATTATTATTATTCTACTTCTGCCTGTTTTTCGACGGATTTCAGCTCATTCCCAGTTTATCCGATTTACACCGTTCCAATTTCACATTATTCCAGTTAAGCGCCCGAAGGGCGTTTCCATTTTTGGAATTCCAAGTATTCACAGTTTTCCCAGAATTCCCGGTTTTCCACCCCAAAAAGGCCCATTGACTTACATTGGGTCATTTTTTGTTTCATTATTACAGCTTTCCCTTTTCATATTTTCAATATTTAACTCATTCAACTCGTTTTAGGGATCCTTCCCATCATTCCAGTAATTGATACATTCCAATATTTTCCCATAATTCCATATTTTTCATCCTTCAAATATTCATAATTCATTTCCAATGGGAGGGCTTCCCATTCATTCTCAATGGGAGATTAAACATTTTACATTTTGAGCTTTCCTATTTCATATTCATAACATTTATCTCATACATTTCGCCTTATGGCTCATTCCCACCATTGTAACAGTTAATAATTATTAATATTTTTCCATAATTCAATATTTTTCATTTATAACAATTCCTAATTCATTCCCAGTGGTGGATTTAACATTTTTTACTTGAAGCTTCTCTACTTCACACTCACATTAATCAGTCAATACATTCCCCAATATCAATACTACTCATATTCACACCTTCCAGTAATTCACAACTATTTTCATATTTTTACCCATAATTCCTCATTCCCATTTTCCTCACCAAACTTTGTAACCTTCTATCTTGGCCATTCCTGCTCCGATTCCCACCGTTCCAACTTTAATCGATTCCCCTAATGCCCGCCATTCCATTCGTGTATCCATTTACCTCTTCCCAAAATTAAAAATTTTCCCACAATTCCACACACTGTACCTTTGATGAACCAATTCATTTTCAATGAGGTCATTCATTGTGTGGGCGTTCGAGCCTTCGGTGACTACTGTTTAGGTAGACAAAGTACTCCATTTCCCATGGGGTCGTCAAGCGGCCAGCTTGGACACTTGCCCACATACACTAAGACGCCATTTCCCATCAACCCTCAGGGGCGGCCATCTTGGATATCTGATCAGACAGCTCATGAGCGCTCAGCCCAACTTCCACCCAGTATGGCGGCCATCTTGGTTTACTCAGAACAATAAAAACAACACTCTCCTTATGTTGAACATCAAAACTATTAAATATAATGCCCCAAAATTCAAAATTTGAACTTTAAGTGTACTTTTTTCTTACTTTTTGAAATTTTGTGATATTTTACAAAATTTGAAAAATTATTGTTTTTTCACTTTAATGACTATAGGTGTTTGTCCGATTCAGGCCGATTCAGCGTTTAACCATTCATCTTGACCCTTCCTATTAACTCAAAGTGTCATTTACCCACAATGCATCTGTTTTGCGTAAGTTATAGCCCCCTAAAACTCGCGAAAAATCAGATTTTTTATGTTTCCTCTTGTGATATCTCCATTTGCGTCCGACATATACTTATTGTTTCAGTTTTAGGTGTTTCCCATCATGGGTTAGATTGCCAAGAACACCCCCGCACCAACAATTTATAGTTTTTCCCATTTTTTTACCCATTATTCCTCAGTTAATTGTTCTCGCCAAAACATTGTAACCTTCTGTCTTTGCCATTCTTCATCCGATTCCCACCATTCCAACTTTATATGATTCCATTCATCCCCACCAATTCATTGGTGTATTCATTTACCTCTTACCAGGAATCAAAATTTACCCACAATTCCACACACTGTACCTTTAATGAACCAATTCATTTTCAATGAGGTCATTCATTGTGTGGGCGTTTGGCCTTTGGTGACTACTGTTGAGGTAGTCAAAGTACTCCATTTCCCATGGGGTCGTCAAGCGGCCATCTTGGACACTTGCCCACATACACTGAGACTCCATTTCCCATCAACCCTCAGGGGCGGCCATCTTGGATATCTGATCAGACAGCTCATGAGCGCTCAGCCCAACTTCCACCCAAGATGGCGGCCATCTTGGTTAACTCAGAACAATAAAAACAACACTCTCCTAATGTTGAACATCCAAACTATTAAATATAATCCCCCAAAATTCAGAATTTGAACTTTAAGTGTACTTTTTTCTCACTTTTTGAAATTTTGTGATGTTTTACAAAATTCAAAAAACTTGTTTTTTTTTTACTTTAATGACTACAGGTGTTTGTCCGATTCAGTCTGACTCAGCGTTTAACCGTTCATCTTGACGCTGCCTATGACCTCAGAGTGTCATTTACCCACAATGCATCTGTTTTGCATAAGTAATAGCCCCCTAAAACTCGCGAAAAATCTGATTTTTGATGTTTCCTCTTGTGATATCTCCATTTGCGTCCGACATATACTTATTGTTTCAATTTTAGGTGTTTCCCATCATGGGTTAGATTGCCAAGAACACCCCCGCACCTACAGTTTATAGTTTTTCCCATTTTTTTACCCATAATTCCTCAGTTAATTGTTCTCGCCAAAACATTGTAACCTTCTGTCTTTGCCATTCTTCATTCGATTCCCACCGTTCCAACTTTATATGATTACATTCATCCCCGCCAATTAATTGGTGTATTCATTTACCTCTTACCAGTATTCAAAGTTTTACCACAATTCCACACACTGTACCTTTAATGAACCAATTCATTTTCAATGAGGTCATTCATTGTGTGGGCGTTTGGTCTTTGGTGACTACTGTTGAGGTAGTCAAAGTACTCCATTTCCCATGGGGTCGTCAAGCGGCCATCTTGGACACTTGAACACATACACTGAGACTCAATTTCCCATCAACCCTCAGGGGCGGCCATCTTGGATATCTGATCAGACATCTCATGAGCGCTCAGCCCAACTTCCACCCAGGATGGCGGCCATCTTGGTTAACTCAGTACAATAAAAACAACACTCTCCTAATGTTGAACATCCAAACTATTTAATATAATCCCCCCAAATTCAGAATTTGAACTTTAAGTGTACTTTTTTATTACTTTTTGAAATTTTGTGATATTTTACAAAATTATAAAAATTGTTGTTTTTTTTATTTAATGACTACAGGTGTTTGTCCGATTCAGTCCGACTCAGCATTTAACCGTTCACCTTGACCCTGCCTATGACCTCAGAGTGTCATTTACCCACAATGCATCTGTTTTGCATAAGTAATAGCCCCCTAAAACTCGCGAAAAATCAGATTTTTAATGTTTCCTCTTGTGATATCTCCATTTGCGTCCGACCTATACTTATCATTCCAACTTTAGGTGTTTCCCATTCTGGGTTAGATTGCCAAGAACACCCCCGCACCAACAATTTATAGTTTTTCCCATTTTTTACCCATAATTCCTCAGTTAATTGTTCTCGCCAAAACATTTTAACCTTCTGTCTTTGCCATTCTTCATCCGATTCCCACCGTTCCAACTTTATATGATTCCATTCATCCCCGCCAATTCATTGGTGTATTCATTTACCTCTTACCAGAATTCAAAGATTTACCACAATTCCACACACTGTACCTTTAATGAACCAATTCATTTTCAATGCGGTCATTCATTGTGTGGGCGTTTGGCCTTCGGTGACTACTGTTCAGGTAGACAAAGTACTCCATTTCCCATGGGGTCGTCAAGCGGCCATCTTGGACACTTGCCCACATACACTGAGACTCCATTTCCCATCAACCCTCAGGGGCGGCCATCTTGGATATCTGATCAGACATCTCATGAGCGCTCAGCCCAACTTCCACCCAGGATGGCGGCCATCTTGGTTAACTCAGAACAATAAAAACAACACTCTCCTAATGTTGAACATCCAAACTATTAAATATAATCCCCCAAAATTCAGAATTTGAACTTTAAGTGTACTTTTTTCTCACTTTTTGAAATTTTGTGATATTTTACTGAATTCATAAAATTTTTGTTTTTTTCTCTTTAATGACTACAGGTGTTTGTCCGATTCAGGCCAATTCAGCGTTTAACCGTTCATCTTGACCCTGCCTATGACCTCAGAGTGTCATTTACCCACAATGCATCTGTTTTGCGTAAGTTATAGCCCCCTAAAACTCGCGAAAAATCTGATTTTTTATGTTTCCTCTTGTGATATCTCCATTTGCGTCCGACATATACTTATTGTTTCAATTTTAGGTGTTTCCCATCATGGGTTAGATTGCCAAGAACACCCCCGCACCAACAATTTATAGTTTTTCCCATTTTTTTACCCATAATTCCTCAGTTAATTGTTCTCGCCAAAACATTGTAACCTTCTGTCTTTGCCATTCTTCATCCGATTCCCACCGTTCTAACTTTATATGATTCCATTCATCCCCGCCAATTCATTGGTGTACTCGTTTACCTCTTACCAGAATTCAAAGTTGCACCACAATTCCACACACTGTACCTTTAATGAACCAATTCATTTTCAATGAGGTCATTCATTGTGTGGGCGTTTGGCCTTTGGTGACTACTGTTGAGGTAGTCAAAGTACTCCATTTCCCATGGGGTCGTCAGGTGGCCATCTTGGACACTTGCCCACATACACTGAGACTCCATTTCCCATCAAACCTCAGGGGTGGCCATCTTGGATATCTGATCCGATATCTTCATCCGATTCCTACCGTTCCAACTTTAAACAATTCCCCTGAGTCCTGCCATTTCATGGTGATATCCTTTTTCTTTTTCCCAGAATTCAAAAACTACCCACAATCCCACTTTCAGTTTTTCCCTTGTATCTTTGTCATTCTTGCTGCGATTTCCACTGTTCCAACTTTAATCGATTCCCCCAATGCCCGCCCATCCATTTTTACCCACAATTCAAAAATGACCCACAATTCCGTTTTTTCAGTTTTTCCCTTATATCTTTGCCATTCTTCATCCGATTCCGACCATTCTAACTTTAATCGATTCCCCCAAGTCCCGCCATTCCATGGTGGTATCCGCTTTCTTCCCAGAATTCAAAAATTACCCACAATTCCACTTTTTTCAGTTTTTCCCTTATATCTTTGCCATTCTTCATCCAATTCCGACCGTTCCAACTTTATTCAATTCCCCCAACGCCCGCCAATGCATTTTTACGTACAATTCAAAAATTACCCACAATTCCACTTTTTCAGTTTTTTCCTTATATCTTTGCCATTCTTCACTCGATTCCGACCATTCCAACTTTAATCGATTCCTCGAAGTCCCACCATTCCACGGTGGTATCCGCTTTCTTCCCAGAGTTCAAAAATTACCCACAATTCCACTTTTTCAGTTTTTCCCTTGTATTTTAGCCATTCCTGCTGCGATTTCCTTCGTTCCAACTTTAATCGATTCCCCCAATGCCCGCTAATGCATTTTTACCCACAATTCAAAAATTACCCACAATTCCACTTTTTCAGTTTTTTCCTTTTATCTTTGCCATTCTTCACTCGATTCCGACCATTCCAACTTTAATCGATTCCTCGAAGTCCCACCATTCCACGGTGGTTTCCGCTTTCTTCCCAGAGTTCAAAAATTACCCACAATTCCACTTTTTCAGTTTTTCCCTTGTAACTTTGCCATTCCTGCTGCGATTTCCACCGTTCCAACTTTAATCGTTTCTCCCAATGCCCACCCATCCATTTTTACCCACATTTCAAAAATTACCCACAATTCCACTATTTCTGTTTTTCCCTTATATCTTTGCCATTCTTCATCCAATTCCGACCGTTCCAACTTTAATCAATTCCCCCAATGCCCGCCAAAGCATTTTTACCCACAATTCAAAAATTACCCACAATTCCACTTCTTTCAGTTTTTCCCCTATATCTTTGCCATTCTTCATCCGATTCCTACCGTTCCAACTTTAATCGATTCCCCATATTCCCGCTATTCCATTCGTGTATCCATTTTTCTCTTCCTACAATTCAAGATTTTCCCACAATTCCTCATTTTTCAGTGTTTTCTTGTATCTTCTACATTGTTTGACGTTTTCAAACAATTCCAAATCTGTATCATTCACATGATGTCACAGATTCAAGCACTCAAACTTTCAACATCACTCTAGCGTTCAGCACCGCTACCTTCAAAGGTTACACCTTCACACGCAATTTCTTCAGGAATTGCATATTTTCTAGTTATTATTATTATTATTATTATTATTCCGCCCTGTTTTTCGGCACGTTTCAACTCATTCCCAGTTTATTTAATTCACCCCGTTCCACTTTCATGTTATTCCACTTATTCGGGAATGAGGGGTTTCCATTTTTCACATTCCAAATATTCACAGTTTTCCCAGAATTCCCGGTTTTCCACCCCAAAAAGTTCCATTGACTTACATTGGGTCATTTTTCGTTTCATTATTACAGCTTTCCTTTTTAAAATTTTCAATATTTAACTCATACATCTCGTCTTAGGGATCCTTCCCGTCATTCCAGTAATTAATACATTTCAATATTTTCCCATAATTCCATATTTTTCCATCTTTAAATATCCATAATTCATTTCCAATGGGAGGGCTTCCCATTCATTCCCAATGGGAGATTGAACATTTCACATTTTGAGCTTTCCTTTTTCATATTCATAACATTTAACTCATTCATTCTGCCTTATGGCTCATTCCCATCATTCCTAGAGTTCATAATTATTCATATTTTCCCATAATTCCATATTTTTCACCTATTACAATTCATAATTCATTCCCAATGGCCGATTTAACATTTCTTATTTGAAGCTTCCCAATACCACATTTAAATCATTCAGCTAATGCATTTCACATTGTCATCATTATACATTATAACACATTCCAGTATTTCATAAATATATTAAAAATATTACCCATAATTCCTCATTCCCATTTTATTCAACAAAACTTTGTAACGTTCTATCTCGGCCATTCCTGCTCCGATTCCCACCGTTCCAACTTTAATCGATTCCACTGATGCCCGCCATTCCATTCGTGTATCCATTTACCTCTTCTCAAAATTAAAAATTTTGTCACAATTCCACACACTGTACCTTTAATAAACCAATTCATTTTCAATGAGGTCATTCATTGTGTGGGCGTTTCGCCTTCGGTGACTGCTGGTTAGGAAGACAAAGTACTCCGTTTCCCAAGGGGTCGTCAAGCGGCCATCTTGGACACTTGCCCACATACACTGAGACTCCATTTCCCATCAACCCTCAGGGGCGGCCATCTTGGATATCTGATCAGACATCTCTTGAGCGCTCAGCCCAACTTCCACCCAGGATGGCGGCCATCTTGGTTAACTCAGAACAATAAAAACAACACTCTCCTAATGTTGAACATCCAAACTAATAATTATAATCCCCCAAAATTCAGAATTTGAACTTTAAGTGTACTTTTTTCTTACTTTTTGAAATTTTGTGATATTTTACAAAATTCAAAAAATTGTTGTTTTTTTCACTTTAATGACTACAGGTGTTTGTCCGATTCAGTTTGACTCAGCGTTTAACCGTTCATCTTGACCCTGCCTATGACCTCAGGGTGTCATTTACCCACAATGCATCTGTTTTGCATAAGTAGTAGCCCCCTAAAACTCGCGAAAAATGCAATTTTTTTTGTTTCCTCTTGTGATATCTCCATTTGCGTCCGACCTATACTTATCATTCCAACTTTAGGTGTTTCCCATTCTGGGTTAGATTGCCAAGAACACCCCCGCACCAACAATTTATAGTTTTTCCCATTTTTTACCCATAATTCCTCAGTTAATTGTTCTCGCCAAAACATTTTAACCTTCTGTCTTTGCCATTCTTCATCCGATTCCCACCGTTCCAACTTTATATGATTCCATTCATCCCCGCCAATTCATTGGTGTATTCATTTACCTCTTACCAGAATTCAAAGATTTACCACAATTCCACACACTGTACCTTTAATGAACCAATTCATTTTCAATGCGGTCATTCATTGTGTGGGCGTTTGGCCTTCGGTGACTACTGTTCAGGTAGACAAAGTACTCCATTTCCCATGGGGTCGTCAAGCGGCCATCTTGGACACTTGCCCACATACACTGAGACTCCATTTCCCATCAACCCTCAGGGGCGGCCATCTTGGATATCTGATCAGACATCTCATGAGCGCTCAGCCCAACTTCCACCCAGGATGGCGGCCATCTTGGTTAACTCAGAACAATAAAAACAACACTCTCCTAATGTTGAACATCCAAACTATTAAATATAATCCCCCAAAATTCAGAATTTGAACTTTAAGTGTACTTTTTTCTCACTTTTTGAAATTTTGTGATATTTTACTAAATTCATAAAATTTTTGTTTTTTTCTCTTTAATGACTACAGGTGTTTGTCCGATTCAGGCCAAGTCAGCGTTTAACCGTTCATCTTGACCCTGCCTATGACCTCAGAGTGTCATTTACCCACAATGCATCTGTTTTGCGTAAGTTATAGCCCCCTAAAACTCGCGAAAAATCTGATTTTTTATGTTTCCTCTTGTGATATCTCCATTTGCGTCCGACATATACTTATTGTTTCAATTTTAGGTGTTTCCCATCATGGGTTAGATTGCCAAGAACACCCCCGCACCAACAATTTATAGTTTTTCCCATTTTTTTACCCATAATTCCTCAGTTAATTGTTCTCGCCAAAACATTGTAACCTTCTGTCTTTGCCATTCTTCATCCGATTCCCACCGTTCCAACTTTATATGATTCCATTCATCCCCGCCAATTCATTGGTGTATTCATTTACCTCTTACCAGAATTCAAAGATTTACCACAATTCCACACACTGTACCTTTAATGAACCAATTCATTTTCAATGCGGTCATTCATTGTGTGGGCGTTTGGCCTTCGGTGACTACTGTTCAGGTAGACAAAGTACTCCATTTCCCATGGGGTCGTCAAGCGGCCATCTTGGACACTTGCCCACATACACTGAGACTCCATTTCCCATCAACCCTCAGGGGCGGCCATCTTGGATATCTGATCAGACATCTCATGAGCGCTCAGCCCAACTTCCACCCAGGATGGCGGCCATCTTGGTTAACTCAGAACAATAAAAACAACACTCTCCTAATGTTGAACATCCAAACTATTAAATATAATCCCCCAAAATTCAGAATTTGAACTTTAAGTGTACTTTTTTCTCACTTTTTGAAATTTTGTGATATTTTACTAAATTCATAAAATTTTTGTTTTTTTCTCTTTAATGACTACAGGTGTTTGTCCGATTCAGGCCAAGTCAGCGTTTAACCGTTCATCTTGACCCTGCCTATGACCTCAGAGTGTCATTTACCCACAATGCATCTGTTTTGCGTAAGTTATAGCCCCCTAAAACTCGCGAAAAATCTGATTTTTTATGTTTCCTCTTGTGATATCTCCATTTGCGTCCGACATATACTTATTGTTTCAATTTTAGGTGTTTCCCATCATGGGTTAGATTGCCAAGAACACCCCCGCACCAACAATTTATAGTTTTTCCCATTTTTTTACCCATAATTCCTCAGTTAATTGTTCTCGCCAAAACATTGTAACCTTCTGTCTTTGCCATTCTTCATCCGATTCCCACCGTTCCAACTTTATATGATTCCATTCATCCCCGCCAATTCATTGGTGTATTCATTTACCTCTTACCAGAATTCAAAGATTTACCACAATTCCACACACTGTACCTTTAATGAACCAATTCATTTTCAATGCGGTCATTCATTGTGTGGGCGTTTGGCCTTCGGTGACTACTGTTCAGGTAGACAAAGTACTCCATTTCCCATGGGGTCGTCAAGCGGCCATCTTGGACACTTGCCCACATACACTGAGACTCCATTTCCCATCAACCCTCAGGGGCGGCCATCTTGGATATCTGATCAGACATCTCATGAGCGCTCAGCCCAACTTCCACCCAGGATGGTGGCCATCTTGGTTAACTCAGAACAATAAAAACAACACTCTCCTAATGTTGAACATCCAAACTATTAAATATAATCCCCCAAAATTCAGAATTTGAACTTTAAGTGTACTTTTTTCTCACTTTTTGAAATTTTGTGATATTTTACTAAATTCATAAAATTTTTGTTTTTTTCACTTTAATGACTACAGGTGTTTGTCCGATTCAGGCCAAGTCAGCGTTTAACCGTTCATCTTGACCCTGCCTATGACCTCAGAGTGTCATTTACCCACAATGCATCTGTTTTGCGTAAGTTATAGCCCCCTAAAACTCGCGAAAAATCTGATTTTTTATGTTTCCTCTTGTGATATCTCCATTTGCGTCCGACATATACTTATTGTTTCAATTTTAGGTGTTTCCCATCATGGGTTAGATTGCCAAGAACACCCCCGCACCAACAATTTATAGTTTTTCCCATTTTTTTACCCATAATTCCTCAGTTAATTGTTCTCGCCAAAACATTGTAACCTTCTGTCTTTGCCATTCTTCATCCGATTCCCACCGTTCCAACTTTATATGATTCCATTCATCCCCGCCAATTCATTGGTGTATTCATTTACCTCTTACCAGAATTCAAAGATTTACCACAATTCCACACACTGTACCTTTAATGAACCAATTCATTTTCAATGCGGTCATTCATTGTGTGGGTGTTTGGCCTTCGGTGACTACTGTTCAGGTAGACAAAGTACTCCATTTCCCATGGGGTCGTCAAGCGGCCATCTTGGACACTTGCCCACATACACTGAGACTCCATTTCCCATCAACCCTCAGGGGCGGCCATCTTGGATATCTGATCAGACATCTCATGAGCGCTCAGCCCAACTTCCACCCAGGATGGCGGCCATCTTGGTTAACTCAGAACAATAAAAACAACACTCTCCTAATGTTGAACATCCAAACTATTAAATATAATCCCCCAAAATTCAGAATTTGAACTTTAAGTGTACTTTTTTCTCACTTTTTGAAATTTTGTGATATTTTACTAAATTCATAAAATTTTTGTTTTTTTCTCTTTAATGACTACAGGTGTTTGTCCGATTCAGGCCAATTCAGCGTTTAACCGTTCATCTTGACCCTGCCTATGACCTCAGAGTGTCATTTACCCACAATGCATCTGTTTTGCGTAAGTTATAGCCCCCTAAAACTCGCGAAAAATCTGATTTTTTATGTTTCCTCTTGTGATATCTCCATTTGCGTCCGACATATACTTATTGTTTCAATTTTAGGTGTTTCCCATCATGGGTTAGATTGCCAAGAACACCCCCGCACCAACAATTTATAGTTTTTCCCATTTTTTTACCCATAATTCCTCAGTTAATTGTTCTCGCCAAAACATTGTAACCTTCTGTCTTTGCCATTCTTCATCCGATTCCCACCGTTCTAACTTTATATGATTCCATTCATCCCCGCCAATTCATTGGTGTACTCGTTTACCTCTTACCAGAATTCAAAGTTGCACCACAATTCCACACACTGTACCTTTAATGAACCAATTCATTTTCAATGAGGTCATTCATTGTGTGGGCGTTTGGCCTTTGGTGACTACTGTTGAGGTAGTCAAAGTACTCCATTTCCCATGGGGTCGTCAGGTGGCCATCTTGGACACTTGCCCACATACACTGAGACTCCATTTCCCATCAAATCTCAGGGGTGGCCATCTTGGATATCTGATCCGATATCTTCATCCGATTCCTACCGTTCCAACTTTAAACGATTCCCCTGAGTCCTGCCATTTCATGGTGATATCCTTTTTCTTTTTCCCAGAATTCAAAAACTACCCACAATCCCACTTTCAGTTTTTCCCTTGTATCTTTGTCATTCCTGCTGCGATTTCCACTGTTCCAACTTTAATCGATTCCCCCAATGCCCGCCCATCCATTTTTACCCACAATTCAAAAATGACCCACAATTCCGTTTTTTCAGTTTTTCCCTTATATCTTTGCCATTCTTCATCCGATTCCGACCATTCTAACTTTAATCGATTCCCCCAAGTCCCGCCATTCCATGGTGGTATCCGCTTTCTTCCCAGAATTCAAAAATTACCCACAATTCCACTTTTTTCAGTTTTTCCCTTATATCTTTGCCATTCTTCATCCAATTCCGACCGTTCCAACTTTAATCAATTCCCCCAATGCCCGCCAAAGCATTTTTACCCACAATTCAAAAATTACCCACAATTCCACTTCTTTCAGTTTTTCCCCTATATCTTTGCCATTCTTCATCCGATTCCTACCGTTCCAACTTTAATCGATTCCCCATATTCCCGCTATTCCATTCGTGTATCCATTTTTCTCTTCCTACAATTCAAGATTTTCCCACAATTCCTCATTTTTCAGTGTTTTCTTGTATCTTCTACATTGTTTGACCTTTTCAAACAATTCCAAATCTGTATCATTCACATGATGTCACAGATTCAAGCACTCAAACTTTCAACATCACTCTAGCGTTCAGCACCGCTACCTTCAAAGGTTACACCTTCACACGCAATTTCTTCAGGAATTGCATATTTTCTAGTTGTGTGAAGGTGGAACCTTCACACATATGTTATTGTGCTCGGCCATTTTCTTTATTGTGTGAAGGTGGAACCTTCACACATATGTTATTGTGCTCGGCCATTTTCTTTATTATTGTGTGAAGGTGGAACCTTCACACATATGTTATTGTGCTCGGCCATTTTCTTTATTATTATTATTATTATTATTATTATTATTATTCTACTTCTGCCTGTTTTTCGACGGGTTTCAGCTCATTCCCAGTTTATCCGATTCACACCGTTCCAATTTCACATTATTCCAGTAAAGCGCCCGAAGGGCGTTTCCATTTTTGGAATTCCAAGTATTCACAGTTTTCCCAGAATTCCCGGTTTTCCACCCCAAAAAGTCCCATTGACTAACATTGGGTCATATTTTGTTTCATTATTACAGCTCTCCCTTTTCATATTTTCAATATTTAACTTATTCATCTCGTTATAGGGATCCTTCCTATCATTCCAGTAATTAATACATTCCAATATTTTCCCATAATTCCATATTTTTCATCCTTCAAATATTCATAATTCATTTCCAATGGGAGGGCTTCCCATTCATTCCCAATGGGAGATTAAACATTTCACATTTTGAGCTTTCCTATTTCATATTCATAACATTTAACTCATACATTTCGCCTGTTGGCTCATTCCCACTATTGTAACAATTAATAATTTTCAATATTTTCCCATAATTACATATTTTTCATGTATAACAACTCATAATTCATTCCCAGTGGCGGACTTAACATTTTTTATTTAAAGCTTCTCCACTTCACACTCACATTAATCAGTTAATACATTCCCCAATTTGAATACTACTCATATTCACACCTTCCAGTAATTCATAACTATTTTCATATTTTTACCCATAATTCCTCATTCCCATTTTCCTCATCCAAAACTTTGTAACCTTCTATCTTGGCCATTCCTGCTCCGATTCCCACCGTTCCAACTTTAATGGATTCCCCCAATTCCCACCATTTCATTTGTGTATCCCCTTTCCTCTTCCCATGATTCAAAAATTACCCACAATTCCACTTTATCAGTTTTTCCCCTCTATCTTTTCCATTCTTTATCCGATTCTGACCATTCCAACTTTAATCAATTCCCCCAATGCCCGCCACTCCATTTTTACCCACAATTCAAAAATTACCCATAATTCCACTTTTTCAGTTTTTCCCTTCTATCTTTGCCATTCTTCATCCGATTCTGACCGTTCCAACTTTCATCAATTCCCCCGATGCCCGCCACTCCATTTTTACCCACAATTCAAAAATTACCCATAATTCCACTTTTTCAGTTTTTCCCTTCTATCTTTGCCATTCTTCATCCAATTGCGACCGTTCCAACTTGAATCAATTCCCCCAATTCCCGCCATTACATGGTGGTATCTATTTTCTTCTTACCTGAATTAAAAAATTACCCACAATTCCACTTTTTCAGTTTTTCCCTTCTATCTTTTCCATTCTTCATCCGATTGTGACCGTTCCAACATTAATCAATTCCCCTGATGCCCGCCACTCCATTTTTACCCACAATTCAAAAATTACCCATAATTCCACTTTTTCAGTTTTTCCCTTCTATCTTTGCCATTCTTCATCCGATTCTGACCGTTCCAACTTTCATCAATTCCCCCGATGCCCGCCACTCCATTTTTACCCACAATTCAAAAATTACCCATAATTCCACTTTTTCAGTTTTTCCCTTCTATCTTTGCCATTCTTCATCCAATTGCGACCGTTCCAACTTGAATCAATTCCCCCAATTCCCGCCATTACATGGTGGTATCTATTTTCTTCTTACCTGAATTAAAAAATTACCCACAATTCCACTTTTTCAGTTTTTCCCTTCTATCTTTTCCATTCTTCATCCGATTGTGACCGTTCCAACATTAATCAATTCCCCTGATGCCCGCCACTCCATTTTTACCCACAATTCAAAAATTACCCATAATTCCACTTTTTCAGTTTTTCCCTTCTATCTTTGCCATTCTTCATCCGATTCTGACCGTTCCAACTTTCATCAATTCCCCCGATGCCCGCCACTCCATTTTTACCCACAATTCAAAAATTACCCATAATTCCACTTTTTCAGTTTTTCCCTTCTATCTTTGCCATTCTTCATCCGATTCTGACCGTTCCAACTTTAATCAATTCCCCCAATGCCCGCCACTCCATTTTTACCCACAATTCAAAAATTACCCATAATTCCACTTTTTCAGTTTTTCCCTTCTATCTTCACCATTCTTCATCCGATTTTTACCGTTCTAACTTTAATCCATTCTCCCAATGCCCGCCACTCCATTTTTACTCACAATTCAAAAATTTCCCACAATTCCACTTTTTCAGTTTTTCCCTTCTACCTTTGCCATTCTTCATCCGATTGCGACCGTTCCAAGTTTAATCGATTCATCCAATTCCCCCCATTCAATGGTAGTTTGAATTTTCTTCTTTCCAGAGTTCAAAAATTACCCACAATTCCACTTTTTCAGTTTATCACTTCTATCTTTGTCATTCTTCATCCGATTCGGACCGTTCCAACTTTAATCAATTCCCCCAATTCCCACCATTCCACATCATTCAACACCTTTGCCTTCAGAGGTTACACCTTCACACGCAATTTCTTCAGAAATTGCAAATATTCTAGTTATTATTATTATTCTTATTCTGCCTGTTTTTCGACGGATTTCAGCTCATTCCCAGTTTATCCGATTCACACCGTTCCAATTTCACATTATTCCAGTTAAGCGCCCGAAGGGCGTTTCCATTTTTGGAATTCCAAGTATTCACAGTTTTCCCAGAATTCCCGGTTTTCCACCCCAAAAAGTCCCATTGACTTACATTGGGTCATTTTTTGTTTCATTATTACAGCTCTCCCTTTTCATATTTTCAATATTTAACTTATTCATCTCGTTATAGGGATCCTTCCTATCATTCCAGTAATTAATACATTCCAATATTTTCCCATAATTCCATATTTTTCATCCTTCAAATATTCATAATTCATTTCCAATGGGAGGGCTTCCCATTCATTCCCAATGGGAGATTAAACATTTTACATTTTGAGCTTTCCTATTTCATATTCATAACATTTATCTCATACATTTCGCCTTATGGCTCATTCCCACCATTGTAACAGTTAATAATTATTAATATTTTCCCATAATTCAATATTTTTCATTTATAACAATTCATAATTCATTCCCAGTGGTGGATTTAACATTTTTTACTTGAAGCTTCTCCACTTCACACTCACATTAATCAGTTAATACATTCCCCAATATCAATACTACTCATATTCACACCTTCCAGTAATTCATAACTATTTTCATATTTTTACCCATAATTCCTCATTCCCATTTTCCTCATCCAAAACTTTGTAACCTTCTATCTTGGCCATTCCTGCTCCGATTCCCACCGTTCCAACTTTAATGGATTCCCCCAATTCCCACCATTTCATTTGTGTATCCCCTTTCCTCTTCCCATGATTCAAAAATTACCCACAATTCCACTTTATCAGTTTTTCCCCTCTATCTTTTCCATTCTTTATCCGATTCTGACCATTCCAACTTTAATCAATTCCCCCAATGCCCGCCACTCCATTTTTACCCACAATTCAAAAATTACCCATAATTCCACTTTTTCAGTTTTTCCCTTCTATCTTTGCCATTCTTCATCCGATTCTGACCGTTCCAACTTTCATCAATTCCCCCGATGCCCGCCACTCCATTTTTACCCACAATTCAAAAATTACCCATAATTCCACTTTTTCAGTTTTTCCCTTCTATCTTTGCCATTCTTCATCCAATTGCGACCGTTCCAACTTGAATCAATTCCCCCAATTCCCGCCATTACATGGTGGTATCTATTTTCTTCTTACCTGAATTAAAAAATTACCCACAATTCCACTTTTTCAGTTTTTCCCTTCTATCTTTTCCATTCTTCATCCGATTGTGACCGTTCCAACATTAATCAATTCCCCTGATGCCCGCCACTCCATTTTTACCCACAATTCAAAAATTACCCATAATTCCACTTTTTCAGTTTTTCCCTTCTATCTTTGCCATTCTTCATCCGATTCTGACCGTTCCAACTTTCATCAATTCCCCCGATGCCCGCCACTCCATTTTTACCCACAATTCAAAAATTACCCATAATTCCACTTTTTCAGTTTTTCCCTTCTATCTTTGCCATTCTTCATCCGATTCTGACCGTTCCAACTTTCATCAATTCCCCCAATGCCCGCCACTCCATTTTTACCCACAATTCAAAAATTACCCATAATTCCACTTTTTCAGTTTTTCCCTTCTATCTTCACCATTCTTCATCCGATTTTTACCGTTCTAACTTTAATCCATTCTCCCAATGCCCGCCACTCCATTTTTACTCACAATTCAAAAATTTCCCACAATTCCACTTTTTCAGTTTTTCCCTTCTACCTTTGCCATTCTTCATCCGATTGCGACCGTTCCAAGTTTAATCGATTCATCCAATTCCCCCCATTCAATGGTAGTTTGAATTTTCTTCTTTCCAGAGTTCAAAAATTACCCACAATTCCACTTTTTTAGTTTATCACTTCTATCTTTGTCATTCTTCATCCGATTCGGACCGTTCCAACTTTAATCAATTCCCCCAATTCCCACCATTCCACATCATTCAACACCTTTGCCTTCAGAGGTTACACCTTCACACGCAATTTCTTCA
Source organism: Hippichthys cyanospilos (assembly GCF_059441005.1). Taxonomy (NCBI): domain Eukaryota; kingdom Metazoa; phylum Chordata; class Actinopteri; order Syngnathiformes; family Syngnathidae; genus Hippichthys; species Hippichthys cyanospilos. The sequence continues at coordinate 6,631,753 of NC_142373.1, forward strand.
GAAATTGCAAATATTCTAGTTATTATTATTATTATTATTATTATTCCGCCCTGTTTTTCGGCACGTTTCAACTCATTCCCAGTTTATTTAATTCACCCCGTTCCACTTTCATGTTATTCCACTTATTCGGGAATGAGGGGTTTCCATTTTTCACATTCCAAATATTCACAGTTTTCCCAGAATTCCCGGTTTTCCACCCCAAAAAGTTCCATTGACTTACATTGGGTCATTTTTCGTTTCATTATTACAGCTTTCCTTTTTAATATTTTCAATATTTAACTCATACATCTCGTCTTAGGTATCCTTCCCGTCATTCCAGTAATTAATACATTTCAATATTTTCCCATAATTCCATATTTTTCCATCTTTAAATATCCATAATTCATTTCCAATGGGAGGGCTTCCCATTCATTCCCAATGGGAGATTGAACATTTCACATTTTGAGCTTTCCTTTTTCATATTCATAACATTTAACTCATTCATTCTGCCTTATGGCTCATTCCCATCATTCCTAGAGTTCATAATTATTCATATTTTCCCATAATTCCATATTTTTCACCTATTACAATTCATAATTCATTCCCAATGGCCGATTTAACATTTCTTATTTGAAGCTTCCCAATACCACATTTAAATCATTCAGCTAATGCATTTCACATTGTCATCATTATACATTATAACACATTCCAGTATTTCATAAATATATTAAAAATATTACCCATAATTCCTCATTCCCATTTTATTCAACAAAACTTTGTAACGTTCTATCTCGGCCATTCCTGCTCCGATTCCCACCGTTCCAACTTTAATCGATTCCACTGATGCCCGCCATTCCATTCGTGTATCCATTTACCTCTTCTCAAAATTAAAAATTTTGTCACAATTCCACACACTGTACCTTTAATAAACCAATTCATTTTCAATGAGGTCATTCATTGTGTGGGCGTTTCGCCTTCGGTGACTGCTGGTTAGGAAGACAAAGTACTCCGTTTCCCAAGGGGTCGTCAAGCGGCCATCTTGGACACTTGCCCACATACACTGAGACTCCATTTCCCATCAACCCTCAGGGGCGGCCATCTTGGATATCTGATCAGACATCTCTTGAGCGCTCAGCCCAACTTCCACCCAGGATGGCGGCCATCTTGGTTAACTCAGAACAATAAAAACAACACTCTCCTAATGTTGAACATCCAAACTAATAATTATAATCCCCCAAAATTCAGAATTTGAACTTTAAGTGTACTTTTTTCTTACTTTTTGAAATTTTGTGATATTTTACAAAATTCAAAAAATTGTTGTTTTTTTCACTTTAATGACTACAGGTGTTTGTCCGATTCAGTTTGACTCAGCGTTTAACCGTTCATCTTGACCCTGCCTATGACCTCAGGGTGTCATTTACCCACAATGCATCTGTTTTGCATAAGTAGTAGCCCCCTAAAACTCGCGAAAAATGCAATTTTTTTTGTTTCCTCTTGTGATATCTCCATTTGCGTCCGACCTATACTTATCATTCCAACTTTAGGTGTTTCCCATTCTGGGTTAGATTGCCAAGAACACCCCCGCACCAACAATTTATAGTTTTTCCCATTTTTTACCCATAATTCCTCAGTTAATTGTTCTCGCCAAAACATTTTAACCTTCTGTCTTTGCCATTCTTCATCCGATTCCCACCGTTCCAACTTTATATGATTCCATTCATCCCCGCCAATTCATTGGTGTATTCATTTACCTCTTACCAGAATTCAAAGATTTACCACAATTCCACACACTGTACCTTTAATGAACCAATTCATTTTCAATGCGGTCATTCATTGTGTGGGCGTTCGGCCTTCAGTGACTACTGTTTAGGTAGACAAAGTACTCCATTTCCCATGGGGTCGTCATGTGGCCATCTTGGACACTTGACTACATACACCGAGACTCCATCTCCCATCAGCCCTCAGGGGCGGCCATCTTGGATATCTGATCAGACAGCTCATGAGCGCTCAGCCCAACTTCCACCCAGTATGGCGGCCATCTTGGTTTACTCAGAACAATAAAAACAACGCTCTCCTAATGTTGAACATCCAAACTATTAAATATAATCCCCCAAAATTCAGAATTTGAACTTTAAGTATACTTTTTTCTCACTTTTTGAAATTTTGTGATATTTTACAAAATTCGAAAAATTATTGTTTTTTCACTTTAATGACTACAGGTGTTTGTCCGATTCAGGCCGATTCAGCGTTTAACCATTCATCTTGACAGTGCCTATGACCTCAGAGTGTCATTTACCCACAATGCATCTGTTTTGCATAAGTAATAGCCCCCTAAAACTCGCGAAAAATCTGATTTTTGATGTTTCCTCTTGTGATATCTCCATTTGCGTCCGACCTATACTTACCGTTCCAACTTTAGGTGTTTCCCATTATGGGTTAGTTTGCAAGGAACACCCTCGCACCAACAATTTCAAGTTTTTCCAATTTTTTACCCATAATTCCTCAGTTAATTATTCTTGCCAAAACATTGTAACCTTCTGTCTTCGCCATTCTTCATCCGATTCCCACCGTTCCAACTTTAATTGATTCCATTCATCCCCACCAATTCATTGGTGTATTCATTTACCTCTTGCCAGGAATCAAAAATTACCCACAATTCCACACACTGTACCTTTAATGAACCAATTCATTTTCAATGAGGTCATTCATTGTGTGGGCCTTTGGCCTTCAGTGACTACTGTTTAGGTCGACAAAGTACTCTTTTTCCCATGGGGTCATCAGGTGGCCATCTTGGACACTTGACTACATACACCGAGACTCCATCTCCCATCAACCCTCAGGGGCGGCCATCTTGGCTATCTGATCAGACATCTCATTCAGTTTTTCCCTTCTATCTTTGCCAGTCTTCATCCGATTCCGACCGTTCCAATTTTAATCGATTCCCCCGATTCCCGCCATTCCATTTTTACCCACAATTCAAAAATTACCCACAATTCCACTTTTTCAGTTTTTCCCTTCTATCTTTGCCAGTCTTCATCCGATTCCAACCGTTCCAATTTTAATCAATTCCCCCGAGACCCGCCACTCCATTTTTACCCACAATTCAAAAATTACCCATAATTCCACTTTTTCAGTTTTTCCCTTCTATCTTTGCCATTCTTCATCCGATTGCGACCGTTCCAACTTTAATCAATTCCCCCAATTCTTGCCATTACATGGTGGTATCTATTTTCCTCTTCCCTGAATTCAAAAATTACCCACAATTCCACTTTTTCAGTTTTTCCCTTCTATCTTCACCATTTTTCATCCGATTCTTACCGTTCCAACTTTAATCAACTCCCCCAATGCCCGCCATTCCATTTTTACCCATTATTCAAAAATTACCCACAATTCCACTTTTTTACTTTTTCCCTTATACAATAGCCATTCTTCATCCGATTGCAACCGTTCGAAATTTAATCGATTCATCCAATTCCCCCCATTCAATGGTGGTTTGAATTTTCCTCTTTCCACAATTAAAAAATTACCCACAATTCCACTTTTTCAGTTTTTCCCTTCTATCTTTTCCATTCTTCATCCGATTGTGACCGTTCCAACATTAATCAATTCCCCTGATGCCCGCCACTCCATTTTTACCCACAATTCAAAAATTACCCATAATTCCACTTTTTCAGTTTTTCCCTTCTATCTTTGCCATTCTTCATCCGATTCTGACCGTTCCAACTTTAATCAATTCCCCCAATGCCCGCCACTCCATTTTTACCCACAATTCAAAATTACCCATAATTCCACTTTTTCAGTTTTTCCCTTCTATCTTCACCATTCTTCATCCGATTTTTACCGTTCTAACTTTAATCCATTCTCCCAATGCCCGCCACTCCATTTTTACTCACAATTCAAAAATTTTCCACATTTCCACTTTTTCAGTTTTTCCCTTCTACCTTTGCCATTCTTCATCCGATTGCGACCGTTCCAAGTTTAATCGATTCATCCAATTCCCCCCATTCAATGGTAGTTTGAATTTTCTTCTTTCCAGAGTTCAAAAATTACCCACAATTCCACTTTTTTAGTTTATCACTTCTATCTTTGTCATTCTTCATCCGATTCGGACCGTTCCAACTTTAATCAATTCCCCCAATTCCCACCATTCCACATCATTCAACACCTTTGCCTTCAGAGGTTACACCTTCACACGCAATTTCTTCAGAAATTGCAAATATTCTAGTTATTATTATTATTATTATTATTATTCCGCCCTGTTTTTCGGCACGTTTCAACTCATTCCCAGTTTATTTAATTCACCCCGTTCCACTTTCATGTTATTCCACTTATTCGGGAATGAGGGGTTTCCATTTTTCACGTTCCAAATATTCACAGTTTTCCCAGAATTCCCGGTTTTCCACCCCAAAAAGTTCCATTGACTTACATTGGGTCATTTTTCGTTTCATTATTACAGCTTTCCTTTTTAATATTTTCAATATTTAACTCATACATCTCGTCTTAGGGATCCTTCCCGTCATTCCAGTAATTAATACATTTCAATATTTTCCCATAATTCCATATTTTTCCATCTTTAAATATCCATAATTCATTTCCAATGGGAGGGCTTCCCATTCATTCCCAATGGGAGATTGAACATTTCACATTTTGAGCTTTCCTTTTTCATATTCATAACATTTAACTCATTCATTCTGCCTTATGGCTCATTCCCATCATTCCTAGAGTTCATAATTATTCATATTTTCCCATAATTCCATATTTTTCACCTATTACAATTCATAATTCATTCCCAATGGCCGATTTAACATTTCTTATTTGAAGCTTCCCAATACCACATTTAAATCATTCAGCTAATGCATTTCACATTGTCATCATTATACATTATAACACATTCCAGTATTTCATAAATATATTAAAAATATTACCCATAATTCCTCATTCCCATTTTATTCAACAAAACTTTGTAACGTTCTATCTCGGCCATTCCTGCTCCGATTCCCACCGTTCCAACTTTAATCGATTCCACTGATGCCCGCCATTCCATTCGTGTATCCATTTACCTCTTCTCAAAATTAAAAATTTTGTCACAATTCCACACACTGTACCTTTAATAAACCAATTCATTTTCAATGAGGTCATTCATTGTGTGGGCGTTTCGCCTTCGGTGACTGCTGGTTAGGAAGACAAAGTACTCCGTTTCCCAAGGGGTCGTCAAGCGGCCATCTTGGACACTTGCCCACATACACTGAGACTCCATTTCCCATCAACCCTCAGGGGCGGCCATCTTGGATATCTGATCAGACATCTCTTGAGCGCTCAGCCCAACTTCCACCCAGGATGGCGGCCATCTTGGTTAACTCAGAACAATAAAAACAACACTCTCCTAATGTTGAACATCCAAACTAATAATTATAATCCCCCAAAATTCAGAATTTGAACTTTAAGTGTACTTTTTTCTTACTTTTTGAAATTTTGTGATATTTTACAAAATTCAAAAAATTGTTGTTTTTTTCACTTTAATGACTACAGGTGTTTGTCCGATTCAGTTTGACTCAGCGTTTAACCGTTCATCTTGACCCTGCCTATGACCTCAGGGTGTCATTTACCCACAATGCATCTGTTTTGCATAAGTAGTAGCCCCCTAAAACTCGCGAAAAATGCAATTTTTTTTGTTTCCTCTTGTGATATCTCCATTTGCGTCCGACCTATACTTATCATTCCAACTTTAGGTGTTTCCCATTCTGGGTTAGATTGCCAAGAACACCCCCGCACCAACAATTTATAGTTTTTCCCATTTTTTACCCATAATTCCTCAGTTAATTGTTCTCGCCAAAACATTTTAACCTTCTGTCTTTGCCATTCTTCATCCGATTCCCACCGTTCCAACTTTATATGATTCCATTCATCCCCGCCAATTCATTGGTGTATTCATTTACCTCTTACCAGAATTCAAAGATTTACCACAATTCCACACACTGTACCTTTAATGAACCAATTCATTTTCAATGCGGTCATTCATTGTGTGGGCGTTTGGCCTTCGGTGACTACTGTTCAGGTAGACAAAGTACTCCATTTCCCATGGGGTCGTCAAGCGGCCATCTTGGACACTTGCCCACATACACTGAGACTCCATTTCCCATCAACCCTCAGGGGCGGCCATCTTGGATATCTGATCAGACATCTCTTGAGCGCTCAGCCCAACTTCCACCCAGGATGGCGGCCATCTTGGTTAACTCAGAACAATAAAAACAACACTCTCCTAATGTTGAACATCCAAACTATTAAATATAATCCCCCAAAATTCAGAATTTGAACTTTAAGTGTACTTTTTTCTCACTTTTTGAAATTTTGTGATATTTTACTAAATTCATAAAATTTTTGTTTTTTTCTCTTTAATGACTACAGGTGTTTGTCCGATTCAGGCCAAGTCAGCGTTTAACCGTTCATCTTGACCCTGCCTATGACCTCAGAGTGTCATTTACCCACAATGCATCTGTTTTGCGTAAGTTATAGCCCCCTAAAACTCGCGAAAAATCTGATTTTTTATGTTTCCTCTTGTGATATCTCCATTTGCGTCCGACATATACTTATTGTTTCAATTTTAGGTGTTTCCCATAATGGGTTAGATTGCCAAGAACACCCCCGCACCAACAATTTATAGTTTTTCCCATTTTTTTACCCATAATTCCTCAGTTAATTGTTCTCGCCAAAACATTGTAACCTTCTGTCTTTGCCATTCTTCATCCGATTCCCACCGTTCCAACTTTATATGATTCCATTCATCCCCGCCAATTCATTGGTGTATTCATTTACCTCTTACCAGAATTCAAAGATTTACCACAATTCCACACACTGTACCTTTAATGAACCAATTCATTTTCAATGCGGTCATTCATTGTGTGGGCGTTTGGCCTTCGGTGACTACTGTTCAGGTAGACAAAGTACTCCATTTCCCATGGGGTCGTCAAGCGGCCATCTTGGACACTTGCCCACATACACTGAGACTCCATTTCCCATCAACCCTCAGGGGCGGCCATCTTGGATATCTGATCAGACATCTCATGAGCGCTCAGCCCAACTTCCACCCAGGATGGCGGCCATCTTGGTTAACTCAGAACAATAAAAACAACACTCTCCTAATGTTGAACATCCAAACTATTAAATATAATCCCCCAAAATTCAGAATTTGAACTTTAAGTGTACTTTTTTCTCACTTTTTGAAATTTTGTGATATTTTACTAAATTCATAAAATTTTTGTTTTTTTCTCTTTAATGACTACAGGTGTTTGTCCGATTCAGGCCAATTCAGCGTTTAACCGTTCATCTTGACCCTGCCTATGACCTCAGAGTGTCATTTACCCACAATGCATCTGTTTTGCGTAAGTTATAGCCCCCTAAAACTCGCGAAAAATCTGATTTTTTATGTTTCCTCTTGTGATATCTCCATTTGCGTCCGACATATACTTATCATTCCAACTTTAGGTGTTTCCCATTCTGGGTTAGATTGCCAAGAACACCCCCGCACCAACAATTTATAGTTTTTCCCATTTTTTACCCATAATTCCTCAGTTAATTGTTCTCGCCAAAACATTTTAACCTTCTGTCTTTGCCATTCTTCATCCGATTCCCACCGTTCCAACTTTATATGATTCCATTCATCCCCGCCAATTCATTGGCGTATTCATTTACCTCTTACCAGAATTCAAAGATTTACCACAATTCCACACACTGTACCTTTAATGAACCAATTCATTTTCAATGCGGTCATTCATTGTGTGGGCGTTTGGCCTTCGGTGACTACTGTTCAGGTAGACAAAGTACTCCATTTCCCATGGGGTCGTCAAGCGGCCATCTTGGACACTTGCCCACATACACTGAGACTCCATTTCCCATCAACCCTCAGGGGCGGCCATCTTGGATATCTGATCAGACATCTCATGAGCGCTCAGCCCAACTTCCACCCAGGATGGCGGCCATCTTGGTTAACTCAGAACAATAAAAACAACACTCTCCTAATGTTGAACATCCAAACTATTAAATATAATCCCCCAAAATTCAGAATTTGAACTTTAAGTGTACTTTTTTCTCACTTTTTGAAATTTTGTGATATTTTACTAAATTCATAAAATTTTTGTTTTTTTCTCTTTAATTACTACAGGTGTTTGTCCGATTCAGGCCAAGTCAGCGTTTAACCGTTCATCTTGACCCTGCCTATGACCTCAGAGTGTCATTTACCCACAATGCATCTGTTTTGCGTAAGTTATAGCCCCCTAAAACTCGCGAAAAATCTGATTTTTTATGTTTCCTCTTGTGATATCTCCATTTGCGTCCGACATATACTTATTGTTTCAATTTTAGGTGTTTCCCATCATGGGTTAGATTGCCAAGAACACCCCGCACCAACAATTTATAGTTTTTCCCATTTTTTTACCCATAATTCCTCAGTTAATTGTTCTCGCCAAAACATTGTAACCTTCTGTCTTTGCCATTCTTCATCCGATTCCCACCGTTCTAACTTTATATGATTCCATTCATCCCCGCCAATTCATTGGTGTACTCGTTTACCTCTTACCAGAATTCAAAGTTGCACCACAATTCCACACACTGTACCTTTAATGAACCAATTCATTTTCAATGAGGTCATTCATTGTGTGGGCGTTTGGCCTTTGGTGACTACTGTTGAGGTAGTCAAAGTACTCCATTTCCCATGGGGTCGTCAGGTGGCCATCTTGGACACTTGCCCACATACACTGAGACTCCATTTCCCATCAAACCTCAGGGGTGGCCATCTTGGATATCTGATCCGATATCTTCATCCGATTGTTACCGTTCCAACTTTAAACGATTCCCCTGAGTCCTGCCATTTCATGGTGATATCCTTTTTCTTTTTCCCAGAATTCAAAAACTACCCACAATCCCACTTTCAGTTTTTCCCTTGTATCTTTGTCATTCCTGCTGCGATTTCCACTGTTCCAACTTTAATCGATTCCCCCAATGCCCGCCCATCCATTTTTACCCACAATTCAAAAATGACCCACAATTCCGTTTTTTCAGTTTTTCCCTTATCTCTTTGCCATTCTTCATCCGATTCCGACCATTCTAACTTTAATCGATTCCCCCAAGTCCCGCCATTCCATGGTGGTATCCGCTTTCTTCCCAGAATTCAAAAATTACCCACAATTCCACTTTTTTCAGTTTTTCCCTTATATCTTTGCCATTCTTCATCCAATTCCGACCGTTCCAACTTTATTCAATTCCCCCAACGCCCGCCAATGCATTTTTACGTACAATTCAAAAATTACCCACAATTCCACTTTTTCAGTTTTTTCCTTATATCTTTGCCATTCTTCACTCGATTCCGACCATTCCAACTTTAATCGATTCCTCGAAGTCCCACCATTCCACGGTGGTATCCGCTTTCTTCCCAGAGTTCAAAAATTACCCACAATTCCACTTTTTCAGTTTTTCCCTTGTATTTTAGCCATTCCTGCTGCGATTTCCTTCGTTCCAACTTTAATCGATTCCCCCAATGCCCGCTAATGCATTTTTACCCACAATTCAAAAATTACCCACAATTCCACTTTTTCAGTTTTTTCCTTTTATCTTTGCCATTCTTCACTCGATTCCGACCATTCCAACTTTAATCGATTCCTCGAAGTCCCACCATTCCACGGTGGTTTCCGCTTTCTTCCCAGAGTTCAAAAATTACCCACAATTCCACTTTTTCAGTTTTTCCCTTGTAACTTTGCCATTCCTGCTGCGATTTCCACCGTTCCAACTTTAATCGTTTCTCCCAATGCCCACCCATCCATTTTTACCCACATTTCAAAAATTACCCACAATTCCACTATTTCTGTTTTTCCCTTATATCTTTGCCATTCTTCATCCAATTCCGACCGTTCCAACTTTAATCAATTCCCCCAATGCCCGCCAAAGCATTTTTACCCACAATTCAAAAATTACCCACAATTCCACTTCTTTCAGTTTTTCCCCTATATCTTTGCCATTCTTCATCCGATTCCTACCGTTCCAACTTTAATCGATTCCCCATATTCCCGCTATTCCATTCGTGTATCCATTTTTCTCTTCCTACAATTCAAGATTTTCCCACAATTCCTCATTTTTCAGTGTTTTCTTGTATCTTCTACATTGTTTGACGTTTTCAAACAATTCCAAATCTGTATCATTCACATGATGTCACAGATTCAAGCACTCAAACTTTCAACATCACTCTAGCGTTCAGCACCGCTACCTTCAAAGGTTACACCTTCACACGCAATTTCTTCAGGAATTGCATATTTTCTAGTTATTATTGTGTGAAGGTGAAACCTTCACACTTATGTTTTTCTCCACCTTTATTATTATTATTATTTTTTTTATTCCGACCGTTTTTTAGGTACGTTTCAACTCATTCCCAGTTCATCCAATTCATGCCGTTCAAACTTCATATCATTCCACATATTCATGTTTAGTGCGGGTCTATTTTTCAAGTTTCAACTTTTCATCGTTTTCCTACAATTTAAGTTTTTGTACCGTAAAAATGGCCTAATGTTAAGTGAATGGGCTGGTCTTCGTGCTTTATTTTTAAACTTTAACGTTTTCGATATTTCCCATGTCTCCGTAGCTCATGGGATTTGTGTATCGCATTCGCACTTCATGTTCGTGGGTTCAATCCCAGGCTGCGTCATTTTTTAGTTGTGTGAGTCTTTTTTAGTTAGTGCGGGTCTATTTTTCAAGTTTCAACTTTTCATCGTTTTCCTACAATTTAAGTTTTTGTACCGTAAAAACGGCCTAATGTTAAGTGATTGGAGCGTTCTTCCTACTTCCTTTTAAAGCGTTCACGGTTTCGTCATTTCCCGTGGCTCAGACATTCTGATGACGTATATCTACTACATGTTCGTGCGTTCGATCCCCGCTGTGTCTTTTCACACATGCAGTGTTTTTTTTCAGTTAATTCAGTATTTTTTTTTTTGGTTTCAATTCCTTCCCAGTTCATCCAATTCATGCCGTTCGAACTTCATATCATTCCACATATTCACGTGAAGTGCTTTTTTATTTTTCAAGGTTCAACTATTTATCGTTTTCCTACAATTTACGTTTTTTATACTATTCATATTTAAAGAATTTAGCCTTTTCAAACTGTTCTTACTTTCATTTCATCTTTTCATTCCACAGTTGAACTTTTTTCAGTTTTTTAACTTTGTATTATTCGTAGTTCTTCATAGATTCACGTTCAAAAATACTTCATTCCCTAGTGTGGTCTTACACTGCCCCCCAGTGGCCCAATGGTAGAGTTGTCATCTTCAACATGTCCGTGTCCCGGTTCGGGCAAATCGCGTTTCACGTTTACAGTTCAACTTTCAGCTACAATTCAAGTTTTTGTACCGTAAAAATTGTCTAATGTTAAGTGAATGGTGTTGTTAAGAAGTTTCTGATTATACTTAACGATTTCGTGTTTGAATCGTTCTGTTATTACTATTTACGTCTGGACATGTTTCTCCTGTGGTCATGTGGTCTTCCTAGCAACCGCCTAGCAACTAATCACAAGTTGTGTTTCATTCCTGCACTACCAATCAGGACTCTGTTTACACTATCATAGGTTGTTTTGCTCTTTCACGGGTCAGTCGGCAGGTATCGTTGTAACGGACAGTCATTTTTTCTGCTTTCTATCATTCTGTGGATTATCTAATTCCTTTCATTATTATTCCGTGCGTCCATGAGAATGTAAGTACAGTTTGAATATGTTGTCCGTTCGTGGTTTTGGATACATGTTTACGTTTGCACTGCTTCACTTTGTCCATTAATGTCTAAGTTGTTATTGCACCTAAGTTTGGTATAATTGCTAAAGGCAGATATACTGTACTTTTCATACTTCACTTTTAGTATTCACGTTAAAGTTTCATCCACAAAAAGTGCGTGTTTGTCTCAGGTTTGCCGTGTGTGCCAATGTGATCCTTACGCCGTAAGGGAGTGACGTCACCGCCCACTCAAATCTATTCGGCTCCATTAACCCTTTCCTACCTAACGCACATTTTGGAACGATTGGGTTGAATTCATTCTTCCTATCATTGTACGGTATGTTTGCCTGTGTTGTTTATGTTATTCTAAGCTAATATAGAGTCATGTGAGCATATGATGTAACATATTGTACAATGTTAGTTATGTTAGTTATCATGTTTAGTGAATGTTCTCTGCTCTCCTTTGCAGAGACCACACACCCACAATCAAACATAGAACACACACAGAACACACAAACACAGAAACACACACACACGAACCCAGATAAATAAATAGAACATTATATACAAATAAAGAGTGGCATGAGAGTGTGCATCGTCTTTATGTTCTGGCCGGACAACCTGATAAGATTGAGGATCCTCTGAATCAGTCAAGTACAGTCCTTTCAAGGAGGTCACAAGTTTGGACGCTACTCCGACACCTCCATTACAGGTGTGATTCAAAAACATGCAGGATACAAGCCCTCGAGGACTGGAGTTTGACACCTATAGTTTAGTTACACAAAGTAATCCATTTCCCATGTTGCCATGGGGCGGCCATCTTAGACCACTGAAGACTCCAACTCCAATCTGCCCTCATGGGCGGCCATCTTGGACATTTTATTAGACGTCTCATTACCTCTCACTAGTGCTTCCACCTAGTACAGCATCTGGCTTGGTTAACTCAGCTTGATTCATACGTTTTAGTTTTTTTCAGTTTTTCAACTCTGTATTATTCACATTTCTTCACTGTTTCACATCAATCCACAATCCACCTCATTCAATCCACCTCATTCAAATGATAAGCTCATTAACAGGAGTTTAAAACTCCAGTCCTCGAGGGCTGATATCCTGCATGTTTTTGAATCACATCATTCACTTAACATTAGGCCTAATGTCACAGATTCACATTATTCCAGTTCAACTTTTCTCAGTTTGTTAACTATGTAGGATTCATAATTTTTCACAGATTCAAATCATTCTACAGTTCAACTTTTTTTCAGTTTTTCTTTCATCTTCAAATTCCACGGTTCAACTTTTTTTCAGTTTTTCAACTTTGTATTCATATTTCTTCACAGATTCACACCATTCAATCGTTCCACATCATTCCACTTTTCAACTCCCAAACCTTCAACAGTTTCACCTTCACACGCAATTTCTTCAGAAATTGCACTTTTTCTAGTTATTATTATTATTATTCCGCCCTGTTTTTCGGCACGTTTCAACTCATTCCCAGTTTATTTAATTCACCCCGTTCCACTTTCATGTTATTCCACTTATTCGGGAATGAGGGGTTTCCATTTTTCACATTCCAAATATTCACAGTTTTCCCCGAATTCCCGGTTTTCCACCCCAAAAAGTTCCATTGACTTACATTGGGTCATTTTTCGTTTCATTATTACAGCTTTCCTTTTTAATATTTTCAATATTTAACTCATACATCTCGTCTTAGGGATCCTTCCCGTCATTCCAGTAATTAATACATTTCAATATTTTCCCATAATTCCATATTTTTCCATCTTTAAATATCCATAATTCATTTCCAATGGGAGGGCTTCCCATTCATTCCCAATGGGAGATTGAACATTTCACATTTTGAGCTTTCCTTTTTCATATTCATAACATTTAACTCATTCATTCTGCCTTATGGCTCATTCCCATCATTCCTAGAGTTCATAATTATTCATATTTTCCCATAATTCCATATTTTTCACCTATTACAATTCATAATTCATTCCCAATGGCCGATTTAACATTTCTTATTTGAAGCTTCCCAATACCACATTTAAATCATTCAGCTAATGCATTTCACATTGTCATCATTATATATTATAACACATTCCAGTATTTCATAAATATATTAAAAATATTACCCATAATTCCTCATTCCCATTTTATTCAACAAAACTTTGTAACGTTCTATCTCGGCCATTCCTGCTCCGATTCCCACCGTTCCAACTTTAATCGATTCCACTGATGCCCGCCATTCCATTCGTGTATCCATTTACCTCTTCTCAAAATTAAAAATTTTGTCACAATTCCACACACTGTACCTTTAATAAACCAATTCATTTTCAATGAGGTCATTCATTGTGTGGGCGTTTCGCCTTCGGTGACTGCTGGTTAGGAAGACAAAGTACTCCGTTTCCCAAGGGGTCGTCAAGCGGCCATCTTGGACACTTGCCCACATACACTGAGACTCCATTTCCCATCAACCCTCAGGGGCGGCCATCTTGGATATCTGATCAGACATCTCTTGAGCGCTCAGCCCAACTTCCACCCAGGATGGCGGCCATCTTGGTTAACTCAGAACAATAAAAACAACACTCTCCTAATGTTGAACATCCAAACTAATAATTATAATCCCCCAAAATTCAGAATTTGAACTTTAAGTGTACTTTTTTCTTACTTTTTGAAATTTTGTGATATTTTACAAAATTCAAAAAATTGTTGTTTTTTTCACTTTAATGACTACAGGTGTTTGTCCGATTCAGTTTGACTCAGCGTTTAACCGTTCATCTTGACCCTGCCTATGACCTCAGGGTGTCATTTACCCACAATGCATCTGTTTTGCATAAGTAGTAGCCCCCTAAAACTCGCGAAAAATGCAATTTTTTTTGTTTCCTCTTGTGATATCTCCATTTGCGTCCGACCTATACTTATCATTCCAACTTTAGGTGTTTCCCATTCTGGGTTAGATTGCCAAGAACACCCCCGCACCAACAATTTATAGTTTTTCCCATTTTTTACCCATAATTCCTCAGTTAATTGTTCTCGCCAAAACATTTTAACCTTCTGTCTTTGCCATTCTTCATCCGATTCCCACCGTTCCAACTTTATATGATTCCATTCATCCCCGCCAATTCATTGGCGTATTCATTTACCTCTTACCAGAATTCAAAGATTTACCACAATTCCACACACTGTACCTTTAATGAACCAATTCATTTTCAATGCGGTCATTCATTGTGTGGGCGTTTGGCCTTCGGTGACTACTGTTCAGGTAGACAAAGTACTCCATTTCCCATGGGGTCGTCAAGCGGCCATCTTGGACACTTGCCCACATACACTGAGACTCCATTTCCCATCAACCCTCAGGGGCGGCCATCTTGGATATCTGATCAGACATCTCATGAGCGCTCAGCCCAACTTCCACCCAGGATGGCGGCCATCTTGGTTAACTCAGAACAATAAAAACAACACTCTCCTAATGTTGAACATCCAAACTATTAAATATAATCCCCCAAAATTCAGAATTTGAACTTTAAGTGTACTTTTTTCTCACTTTTTGAAATTTTGTGATATTTTACTAAATTCATAAAATTTTTGTTTTTTTCTCTTTAATGACTACAGGTGTTTGTCCGATTCAGGCCAAGTCAGCGTTTAACCGTTCATCTTGACCCTGCCTATGACCTCAGAGTGTCATTTACCCACAATGCATCTGTTTTGCGTAAGTTATAGCCCCCTAAAACTCGCGAAAAATCTGATTTTTTATGTTTCCTCTTGTGATATCTCCATTTGCGTCCGACATATACTTATTGTTTCAATTTTAGGTGTTTCCCATCATGGGTTAGATTGCCAAGAACACCCCCGCACCAACAATTTATAGTTTTTCCCATTTTTTTAACCATAATTCCTCAGTTAATTGTTCTCGCCAAAACATTGTAACCTTCTGTCTTTGCCATTCTTCATCCGATTCCCACCGTTCTAACTTTATATGATTCCATTCATCCCCGCCAATTCATTGGTGTATTTGTTTACCTCTTACCAGAATTCAAAGTTGCGCCACAATTCCACACACTGTACCTTTAATGAACCAATTCATTTTCAATGAGGTCATTCATTGTGTGGGCGTTTGGCCTTTGGTGACTACTGTTGAGGTAGTCAAAGTACTCCATTTCCCATGGGGTCGTCAAGCGGCCATCTTGGACACTTGCCCACATACACTGAGACTCCATTTCCCATCAAACCTCAGGGGCGGCCATCTTGGATATCTGATCAGACATTTCATGAGCGCTCAGCCCAACTTCCACCCAGGATGGCGGCCATCTTGGTTAACTCAGAACAATAAAAACAACTCTCTCCAAATGTTGAACATCCAAACTATTAAATCTAATCCGCCAAAATTCAGAATTTGAACTTTATGTGTACTTTTTTCTCACTTTTTGAAATGTTGTGATATTTTACAAAATTCAAATAAATACTGTTTTTTTCACTTTAATGATTACAGGTGTTTGTCCGATTCAGGCCGATTCAGCGTTTAACCGTTCATATTGACCCTGCCTATGACCTCAGAGTGTCATTTACCCACAATGCATCTGTTTTGCGTAAGTTATAGCCCCCTAAAACTCGCGAAAAATCTGATTTTTTATGTTTCCTCTTGTGATATCTCCATTTGCGTCCGACATATACTTATTGTTTCAATTTTAGGTGTTTCCCATCATGGGTTAGATTGCCAAGAACACCCCCGCACCAACAATTTATAGTTTTTCCCATTTTTTTAACCATAATTCCTCAGTTAATTGTTCTCGCCAAAACATTGTAACCTTCTGTCTTTGCCATTCTTCATCCGATTCCCACCGTTCTAACTTTATATGATTCCATTCATCCCCGCCAATTCATTGGTGTATTCGTTTACCTCTTACCAGAATTCAAAGTTGCGCCACAATTCCACACACTGTACCTTTAATGAACCAATTCATTTTCAATGAGGTCATTCATTGTGTGGGCGTTTGGCCTTTGGTGACTACTGTTGAGGTAGTCAAAGTACTCCATTTCCCATGGGGTCGTCAAGCGGCCATCTTGGACACTTGCCCACATACACTGAGACTCCATTTCCCATCAAACCTCAGGGGCGGCCATCTTGGATATCTGATCAGACATTTCATGAGCGCTCAGCCCAACTTCCACCCAGGATGGCGGCCATCTTGGTTAACTCAGAACAATAAAAACAACTCTCTCCAAATGTTGAACATCCAAACTATTAAATCTAATCCGCCAAAATTCAGAATTTGAACTTTATGTGTACTTTTTTCTCACTTTTTGAAATGTTGTGATATTTTACAAAATTCAAATAAATACTGTTTTTTTCACTTTAATGATTACAGGTGTTTGTCCGATTCAGGCCGATTCAGCGTTTAACCGTTCATATTGACCCTGCCTATGACCTCAGAGTGTCATTTACCCACAATGCATCTGTTTTGCGTAAGTTATAGCCCCCTAAAACTCGCGAAAAATCTGATTTTTTATGTTTCCTCTTGTGATATCTCCATTTGCGTCCGACATATACTTATTGTTTCAATTTTAGGTGTTTCCCATCATGGGTTAGATTGCCAAGAACACCCCCGCACCAACAATTTATAGTTTTTCCCATTTTTTTAACCATAATTCCTCAGTTAATTGTTCTCGCCAAAACATTGTAACCTTCTGTCTTTGCCATTCTTCATCCGATTCCCACCGTTCTAACTTTATATGATTCCATTCATCCCCGCCAATTCATTGGTGTATTCGTTTACCTCTTACCAGAATTCAAAGTTGCGCCACAATTCCACACACTGTACCTTTAATGAACCAATTCATTTTCAATGAGGTCATTCATTGTGTGGGCGTTTGGCCTTTGGTGACTACTGTTGAGGTAGTCAAAGTACTCCATTTCCCATGGGGTCGTCAAGCGGCCATCTTGGACACTTGCCCACATACACTGAGACTCCATTTCCCATCAAACCTCAGGGGCGGCCATCTTGGATATCTGATCAGACATTTCATGAGCGCTCAGCCCAACTTCCACCCAGGATGGCGGCCATCTTGGTTAACTCAGAACAATAAAAACAACTCTCTCCAAATGTTGAACATCCAAACTATTAAATCTAATCCGCCAAAATTCAGAATTTGAACTTTATGTGTACTTTTTTCTCACTTTTTGAAATGTTGTGATATTTTACAAAATTCAAATAAATACTGTTTTTTTCACTTTAATGATTACAGGTGTTTGTCCGATTCAGGCCGATTCAGCGTTTAACCGTTCATCTTGACCCTGCCTATGACCTCAGAGTGTCATTTACCCATAATGCATCTAATTTGCATAAGTAATAGCCCCCTAAAACTCGCGAAAAATCAGATTTTTTATGTTTCCTCTTGTGATATCTCCATTTGCGTCCGACCTAAACTTATCGTTCCAACTTTAGGTGTTTCCCATTATGGGTTAGATTGCCAAGAATACCCTCGCACCAAACATTTCAAGTTTTCCCCATTTTTTTACCCATAATTCCTCAGTTAATTGTTCTTGCCAAAACATTGTAACCTTCTGTCTTCGCCATTCTTCATCCGATTCCCACCGTTCAAACTTTAATCGATTCCATTCATCCTCGCCAATTCATTGGTGTATTCATTTACCTCTTAGCAGAATACAAAATTTTCCCACCATTCCACATACTGTACCTTTAATGAACCAATTCATTTTCAATGAGGTCATTCATTGTGTGGGCGTTTGGCCTTCGTGGACTACTGTTTAGGTAGACAGAGTACTCCATTTCCCATGGGGTCGTCAGGTGGCCATCTTGGACACTTGACTACATACACTGAGACTCCATTTCCCATCAAACCTCAGGGGCGGCCATCTTGGATATCTGATCAGACATCTCATTCAGTTTTTCCCTTGTATCTTTGCTAGTCTTCATCCGATTCCGACCGTTCCAATTTTAATCGATTCCCCCTATGCCCGCTATTCCATTTTTACCCACTAATCAAAAATTACCCACAATTCCACTTATTCAGTTTTTCCCTTATATCTTTGCCATTCTTCATCCGATTCCTACCGTTCCAACTTTAAACGATTCCCTCAAGTCCTGCCATTTCTAGGTTATATCCTTTTACTTCTTCCCAGTATTGAAAAATTACCCACAATTCCACTTTTTTAGTTTTTCCCTTATATCTTTTCCATTTTTCATCCGATTCCAACCGTTCCAACTTTAATCGATTCCCCCAAGTCCCGCCATTCCATGGTGGTATCCACTTTTTCCCCAGAGTTTAAAATTTACCCACAATTCCACTTTTTCAGTTTTTCCCTTAAATCTTTGCCATTCTTCATCCGATTTCGACCGTTCCTACTTTAATCGATTCACCCAATTCCTTGCATTCCACATCATTCAACACCTATCCTTTCAGGTGTTTCACCTTCACACGCAATTTCTTCAGGAATTGCACATATTCTAGTTGTGTGAAGGTGGAACCTTCACACATATGTTATTGTGCTCGGCCATTTTCTTTATTATTATTATTATTATTCTTATTCTGCCTGTTTTTCGACGGATTTCAGCTCATTCCCAGTTTATCCGATTCACACCGTTCCAATTTCACATTATTCCAGTTAAGCGCCCGAAGGGCGTTTCCATTTTTGGAATTCCAAGTATTCACAGTTTTCCCAGAATTCCCGGTTTTCCACCCCAAAAAGTCCCATTGACTTACATTGGGTCATTTTTTGTTTCATTATTACAGCTCTCCCTTTTCATATTTTCAATATTTAACTTATTCATCTCGTTATAGGGATCCTTCCTATCATTCCAGTAATTAATACATTCCAATATTTTCCCATAATTCCATATTTTTCATCCTTCAAATATTCATAATTCATTTCCAATGGGAGGGCTTCCCATTCATTCCCAATGGGAGATTAAACATTTTACATTTTGAGCTTTCCTATTTCATATTCATAACATTTATCTCATACATTTCGCCTTATGGCTCATTCCCACCATTGTAACAGTTAATAATTATTAATATTTTCCCATAATTCAATATTTTTCATTTATAACAATTCATAATTCATTCCCAGTGGTGGATTTAACATTTTTTACTTGAAGCTTCTCCACTTCACACTCACATTAATCAGTTAATACATTCCCCAATATCAATACTACTCATATTCACACCTTCCAGTAATTCATAACTATTTTCATATTTTTACCCATAATTCCTCATTCCCATTTTCCTCATCCAAAACTTTGTAACCTTCTATCTTGGCCATTCCTGCTCCGATTCCCACCGTTCCAACTTTAATGGATTCCCCCAATTCCCACCATTTCATTTGTGTATCCCCTTTCCTCTTCCCATGATTCAAAAATTACCCACAATTCCACTTTATCAGTTTTTCCCCTCTATCTTTTCCATTCTTTATCCGATTCTGACCATTCCAACTTTAATCAATTCCCCCAATGCCCGCCACTCCATTTTTACCCACAATTCAAAAATTACCCATAATTCCACTTTTTCAGTTTTTCCCTTCTATCTTTGCCATTCTTCATCCGATTCTGACCGTTCCAACTTTCATCAATTCCCCCGATGCCCGCCACTCCATTTTTACCCACAATTCAAAAATTACCCATAATTCCACTTTTTCAGTTTTTCCCTTCTATCTTTGCCATTCTTCATCCAATTGCGACCGTTCCAACTTGAATCAATTCCCCCAATTCCCGCCATTACATGGTGGTATCTATTTTCTTCTTACCTGAATTAAAAAATTACCCACAATTCCACTTTTTCAGTTTTTCCCTTCTATCTTTTCCATTCTTCATCCGATTGTGACCGTTCCAACATTAATCAATTCCCCTGATGCCCGCCACTCCATTTTTACCCACAATTCAAAAATTACCCATAATTCCACTTTTTCAGTTTTTCCCTTCTATCTTTGCCATTCTTCATCCGATTCTGACCGTTCCAACTTTCATCAATTCCCCCGATGCCCGCCACTCCATTTTTACCCACAATTCAAAAATTACCCATAATTCCACTTTTTCAGTTTTTCCCTTCTATCTTTGCCATTCTTCATCCGATTCTGACCGTTCCAACTTTCATCAATTCCCCCGATGCCCGCCACTCCATTTTTACCCACAATTCAAAAATTACCCATAATTCCACTTTTTCAGTTTTTCTCTTCTATCTTTGCCATTCTTCATCCGATTCTGACCGTTCCAACTTTCATCAATTCCCCCGATGCCCGCCACTCCATTTTTACCCACAATTCAAAAATTACCCATAATTCCACTTTTTCAGTTTTTCCCTTCTATCTTTGCCGTTCTTCATCCGATTGCGACCGTTCCAACTTTAAACAATTCCCCCAATTCCCGCCATTCCATGATGTATCTATTTTCTTCTTACGTAATTTCAAAAATTACGCACAATTCCACTTTTTCAGTTTTTCCCTTCTATCTTCACCATTCTTCATCCGATTTTTACCGTTCCAACTTTAATCCATTCTCCCAATGCCCGCCACTCCATTTTTACTCACAATTCAAAAATTTCCCACAATTCCACTTTTTCAGTTTTTCCCTTCTACCTTTGCCATTCTTCATCCGATTGCGACCGTTCCAAGTTTAATCGATTCATCCAATTCCCCCCATTCAATGGTAGTTTGAATTTTCTTATTTCCAGACTTCAAAAATTACCCACAATTCCACTTATTCAGTTTATCACTTCTATGTTTGTCATTCTTCATCCGATTCGGACCGTTCCAACTTTAATCAATTCCCCCAATTCCCACCATTCCACATCATTCAACACCTTTGCCTTCAGAGGTTACACCTTCACACGCA
This sequence comes from Hippichthys cyanospilos, assembly GCF_059441005.1. Taxonomy (NCBI): domain Eukaryota; kingdom Metazoa; phylum Chordata; class Actinopteri; order Syngnathiformes; family Syngnathidae; genus Hippichthys; species Hippichthys cyanospilos. The sequence goes on from NC_142373.1 coordinate 6,653,315, forward strand.
ATTTCTTCAGAAATTGCAAATATTCTAGTTATTATTATTATTATTCTTATTCTGCCTGTTTTTCGACGGATTTCAGCTCATTCCCAGTTTATCCGATTCACACCGTTCCAATTTGACACTATTCCAGTTAAGCGCCCGAAGGGCGTTTCCATTTTTGGAATTCCAAGTATTCACAGTTTTCCCAGAATTCCAGGTTTTCCACCCCAAAAAGGCCCATTGACTTACATTGGGTCATTTTTTGTTTCATTATTACAGCTTTCCCTTTTCATATTTTCAATATTTAACTCATTCATCTCGTTTTAGGGATCCTTCCCATCATTCCAGTAATTAATACATTCCAATATTTTCCCATAATTCCATATTTTTCATCCTTCAAATATTCATAATTCATTTCCAATGGGAGGGCTTCCCATTCATTCCCAATGGGAGATTAAACATTTTACATTTTGAGCTTTCCTATTTCATATTCATAACATTTATCTCATACATTTCGCCTTATGGCTCATTCCCACCATTGTAACAGTTAATAATTATTAATATTTTCCCATAATTCAATATTTTTCATGTATAACAATTCATAATTCATTTCCAGTGGTGGAGTTAACATTATTTACTTGAAGCTTCTCTACTTCACACTCACATTAATCAGTTAATACATTCCCCAATATCAATACTACTCATATTCACACCTTCCAGTAATTCATAACTATTTTCATATTTTTACCCATAATTCCTCATTCCCATTTTCCTCACCAAACTTTGTAACCTTCTATCTTGGCCATTCCTGCTCCGATTCCCACCGTTCCAACTTTAATGGATTCCCCCAATTCCCACCATTTCATTTGTGTATCCCCTTTCCTCTTCCCATGATTCAAAAATTACCCATAATTCCACTTTTTCAGTTTTTCTCTTCTATCTTTGCCATTCTTCATCCGATTCTGACCGTTCCAACTTTCATCAAATCCCCCGATGCCCGCCACTCCATTTTTACCCACAATTTAAAAATTACCCATAATTCCACTTTTTCAGTTTTTCCCTTCTATCTTTGCCATTCTTCATCCAATTGCGACCGTTCCAACTTTAATCAATTCCCCCAATTCCCGCCATTACATGGTGGTATCTATTTTCTTCTTACCTGAATTAAAAAATTACCCACAATTCTACTTTTTCAGTTTTTCCCTTCTATCTTTTCCATTCTTCATCTGATTGCGACCGTTCCAACATTAATCAATTCCCCCACTTCCCGCCTTTACAGGGTGGTATCTATTTTCCTCTTCCCTGAGTTCAAAAATTACCCACAATTCCACTTTTTTAGTTTTTCCCTTCTATCTTTGCCATTCTTCATCCAATTCTGACCGTTCCAACTTTAATCAATTCCCCTGATGCCCGCCACTCCATTTTTACCCACAATTCAAAAATTACCCATAAATCCACTTTTTCAGTTTTTCCCTTCTATCTTTGCCATTCTTCATCCGATTCTGACCGTTCCAACTTTCATCAATTCCCCCGATGCCCGCCACTCCATTTTTACCCACAATTCAAAAATTACCCATAATTCCACTTTTTCAGTTTTTCCCTTCTATCTTTGCCGTTCTTCATCCGATTGCGACCGTTCCAACTTTAAACAATTCCCCCAATTCCCGCCATTCCATGATGTATCTATTTTCTTCTTACGTAATTTCAAAAATTACCCATAATTCCACTTTTTCAGTTTTTCCCTTCTATCTTTGCCATTCTTCATCCGATTCTGACCCTTCCAACTTTCATGAATTCCCCCGATGCCCGCCACTCCATTTTTACCCACAATTCAAAAATTACCCATAATTCCACTTTTTCAGTTTTTCCCTTCTATCTTTGCCGTTCTTCATCCGATTGCGACCGTTCCAACTTTAAACAATTCCCCCAATTCCCGCCATTCCATGATGTATCTATTTTCTTCTTACGTAATTTCAAAAATTACCCATAATTCCACTTTTTCAGTTTTTCCCTTCTATCTTTGCCATTCTTCATCCGATTCTGACCGTTCCAACTTTCATCAATTCCCCCGATGCCCGCCACTCCATTTTTACCCACAATTCAAAAATTACCCATAATTCCACTTTTTCAGTTTTTCCCTTCTATCTTTGCCGTTCTTCATCCGATTGCGACCGTTCCAACTTTAAACAATTCCCCCAATTCCCGCCATTCCATGATGTATCTATTTTCTTCTTACGTAATTTCAAAAATTACGCACAATTCCACTTTTTCAGTTTTTCCCTTCTATCTTCACCATTCTTCATCCGATTTTTACCGTTCCAACTTTAATCCATTCTCCCAATGCCCACCACTCCATTTTTACTCACAATTCAAAAATTTCCCACAATTCCACTTTTTCAGTTTTTCCCTTCTACCTTTGCCATTCTTCATCCGATTGCGACCGTTCCAAGTTTAATCGATTCATCCAATTCCCCCCATTCAATGGTAGTTTGAATTTTCTTATTTCCAGACTTCAAAAATTACCCACAATTCCACTTTTTCAGTTTATCACTTCTATGTTTGTGATTCTTCATCCGATTCGGACCGTTCCAACTTTAATCAATTCCCCCAATTCCCACCATTCCACATCATTCAACACCTTTGCCTTCAGAGGTTACACCTTCACACGCAATTTCTTCAGAAATTGCAAATATTCTAGTTGTGTGAAGGTGGAACCTTCACACATATGTTATTGTGTTCGGCCATTTTCTTTATTATTATTATTGTGTGAAGGTGGAACCTTCACACATATGTTATTGTGCTCGGCCATTTTCTTTATTGTGTGAAGGTGGAACCTTCACACATATGTTATTCTACCGCTTTATTATTGTGTGAAGGTGAAACCTTCACACTTATGTTTTTCTCCACCTTTATTATTATTATTATTTTTTTTATTCCGACCGTTTTTTAGGTACGTTTCAACTCATTCCCAGTTCATCCAATTCATGCCGTTCAAACTTCATATCATTCTACATATTCATGTTTAGTGCGGGTCTATTTTTCAAGTTTCAACTTTTCATCGTTTTCCTACAATTTAAGTTTTTGTACCGTAAAAATGGCCTAATGTTAAGTGAATGGGCTGGTCTTCGTGCTTTATTTTTAAACTTTAACGTTTTCGATATTTCCTATGTCTCGGTGGCGCATGGGATTTGTGTGCGGCATTCGCACTTCATGTTCGTGGGTTCAATCCCAGGCTGCGTCATTTTTTAGTTGTGTGAGTCTTTTTTAGTTAGTGCGGGTCTATTTTTCAAGTTTCAACTTTTAATCGTTTTCCTACAATTTAAGTTTTTGTACCGTAAAAACGGCCTAATGTTAAGTGATTGGAGCGTTCTTCCTACTTCCTTTTAAAGCGTTCACGGTTTCATCATTTCCCGTGGCTCAGACGTTCTGTTGACGTATATCTACTACATGTTCGTGTGTTCGATCCCCGCTGTGTCTTTTCACACATTCAGTGTTTTTTTTCAGTTCATTCAGTATTTTTTTTTGGTTTCAATTCCTTCCCAGTTCATCCAATTCATGCCGTTCGAACTTCATATCATTCCACATATTCACGTGAAGTGCTTTTTTATTTTTCAAGGTTCAACTATTCATCGTTTTCCTACAATTGACGTTTTTTATACTATTCATATTTAAAGAATTTAGCCTTTTCAAACTGTTCTTACTTTCATTTCATCTTTTCATTCCACAGTTGAACTTTTTTCAGTTTTTGAACTTTGTATTATTCGTAGTTCTTCATAGATTCACGTTCAAAAATACTTCATTCCCTATATTTCAAGCTTTCCAGTGTGGTCTTACACTGCCCCCCAGTGGCCCAGTGGTAGAGTTGTCATCTTCAACATGTCCGTGTCCTGGTTCGGGCAAATCGCGTTTCACGTTTACAGTTCAACTTTCAGCTACAATTCAAGTTTTTGTACCGTAAAAATTGTCTAATGTTAAGTGAATGGTGTTGTTAAGAAGTTTCTGATTATACTTAACGATTTCGTGTTTGAATCGTTCTGTTATTACTATTTACGTCTGGACATGTTTCTCCTGTGGTCATGTGGTCTTCCTAGCAACCGCCTAGCAACTAATCACAAGTTGTGTTTCATTCCTGCACTACCAATCAGGACTCTGTTTACACTATCATAGGTTGTTTTGCTCTTTCACGGGTCAGTCGGCAGGTATCGTTGTAACGGACAGTCATTTTTTCTGCTTTCTATCATTCTGTGGATTATCTAATTCCTTTCATTATTATTCCGTGCGTCCATGAGAATGTAAGTACAGTTTGAATATGTTGTCCGTTCGTGGTTTTGGATACATGTTTACGTTTGCACTGCTTCACTTTGTCCATTAATGTCTAAGTTGTTATTGCACCTAAGTTTGGTATAATTGCTAAAGGCAGATATACTGTACTTTTCATACTTCACTTTTAGTATTCACGTTAAAGTTTCATCCACAAAAAGTGCGTGTTTGTCTCAGGTTTGCCGTGTGTGCCAATGTGATCCTTACGCCGTAAGGGAGTGACGTCACCGCCCACTCAAATCTATTCGGCTCCATTAACCCTTTCCTACCTAACGCACATTTTGGAACGATTGGGTTGAATTCATTCTTCCTATCATTGTACGGTATGTTTGCCTGTGTTGTTTATGTTATTCTAAGCTAATATAGAGTCATGTGAGCATATGATGTAACATATTGTACAATGTTAGTTATGTTAGTTATCAATGTTTAGTGAATGTTCTCTGCTCTCTATTCCAGTTCAACTTTTCTCAGTTTTTCAACTTTGTAGGATTCATAATTTTTCACAGATTCACATCATTCTCCAGTTCAACTTTTTCAGTTTTTCATTCATCTTCAAATTCCACAGTTCAACTTTTATTCAGTTTTTCAACTTTGTATTCATATTTCTTCACAGATTCACACCATTCAATCGTTCCACGTAATTCCACTTTTCACCTCCCAAACCTTCAACGGTTTCACCTTCACACGCAATTTCTTCAGAAATTGCACTATTTCTAGTTGTGTGAAGGTGGAACCTTCACACATATGTTATTCTACCGCTTTATTATTGTGTGAAGGTGGAACCTTCACACATATGTTATTGTGTTCGGCCATTTTCTTTATTATTATTGTGTGAAGGTGGAACCTTCACACATATGTTATTGTGCTCGGCCATTTTCTTTATTATTGTGTGAAGGTGGAACCTTCACACATATGTTATTGTGCTCGGCCATTTTCTTTATTGTGTGAAGGTGGAACCTTCACACATATGTTATTGTGTTCGGCCATTTTCTTTATTATTATTATTATTATTATTATTCTACTTCTGCCTGTTTTTCGACGGGTTTCAGCTCATTCCCAGTTTATCCGATTCACACCGTTCCAATTTCACATTATTCCAGTAAAGCGCCCGAAGGGCGTTTCCATTTTTGGAATTCCAAGTATTCACAGTTTTCCCAGAATTCCCGGTTTTCCACCCCAAAAAGTCCCATTGACTAACATTGGGTCATATTTTGTTTCATTATTACAGCTCTCCCTTTTCATATTTTCAATATTTAACTTATTCATCTCGTTATAGGGATCCTTCCTATCATTCCAGTAATTAATACATTCCAATATTTTCCCATAATTCCATATTTTTCATCCTTCAAATATTCATAATTCATTTCCAATGGGAGGGCTTCCCATTCATTCCCAATGGGAGATTAAACATTTCACATTTTGAGCTTTCCTATTTCATATTCATAACATTTAACTCATACATTTCGCCTGTTGGCTCATTCCCACTATTGTAACAATTAATAATTTTCAATATTTTCCCATAATTACATATTTTTCATGTATAACAACTCATAATTCATTCCCAGTGGCGGACTTAACATTTTTTATTTAAAGCTTCTCCACTTCACACTCACATTAATCAGTTAATACATTCCCCAATTTGAATACTACTCATATTCACACCTTCCAGTAATTCATAACTATTTTCATATTTTTACCCATAATTCCTCATTCCCATTTTCCTCATCCTAAACTTTGTAACCTTCTATCTTGGCCATTCCTGCTCCGATTCCCACCGTTCCAACTTTAATGGATTCCCCCAATTCCCACCATTTCATTTGTGTATCCCCTTTCCTCTTCCCATGATTCAAAAATTACCCACAATTCCACTTTATCAGTTTTTCCCCTCTATCTTTTCCATTCTTTATCCGATTCTGACCATTCCAACTTTAATCAATTCCCCCAATGCCCGCCACTCCATTTTTACCCACAATTCAAAAATTACCCATAATTCCACTTTTTCAGTTTTTCCCTTCTATCTTTGCCATTCTTCATCCGATTCTGACCGTTCCAACTTTCATCAATTCCCCCGATGCCCGCCACTCCATTTTTACCCACAATTCAAAAATTACCCATAATTCCACTTTTTCAGTTTTTCCCTTCTATCTTCACCATTCTTCATCCGATTTTTACCGTTCTAACTTTAATCCATTCTCCCAATGCCCGCCACTCCATTTTTACTCACAATTCAAAAATTTCCCACAATTCCACTTTTTCAGTTTTTCCCTTCTACCTTTGCCATTCTTCATCCGATTGCGACCGTTCCAAGTTTAATCGATTCATCCAATTCCCCCCATTCAATGGTAGTTTGAATTTTCTTCTTTCCAGAGTTCAAAAATTACCCACAATTCCACTTTTTCAGTTTATCACTTCTATCTTTGTCATTCTTCATCCGATTCGGACCGTTCCAACTTTAATCAATTCCCCCAATTCCCACCATTCCACATCATTCAACACCTTTGCCTTCGGAGGTTACACCTTCACACGCAATTTCTTCAGAAATTGCAAATATTCTAGTTATTATTATTATTATTATTCTTATTCTGCCTGTTTTTCGACGGGTTTCAGCTCATTCCCAGTTTATCCGATTCACACCGTTCCAATTTCACATTATTCCAGTAAAGCGCCCGAAGGGCGTTTCCATTTTTGGAATTCCAAGTATTCACAGTTTTCCCAGAATTCCCGGTTTTCCACCCCAAAAAGTCCCATTGACTAACATTGGGTCATATTTTGTTTCATTATTACAGCTCTCCCTTTTCATATTTTCAATATTTAACTTATTCATCTCGTTATAGGGATCCTTCCTATCATTCCAGTAATTAATACATTCCAATATTTTCCCATAATTCCATATTTTTCATCCTTCAAATATTCATAATTCATTTCCAATGGGAGGGCTTCCCATTCATTCCCAATGGGAGATTAAACATTTCACATTTTGAGCTTTCCTATTTCATATTCATAACATTTAACTCATACATTTCGCCTGTTGGCTCATTCCCACTATTGTAACAATTAATAATTTTCAATATTTTCCCATAATTACATATTTTTCATGTATAACAATTCATAATTCATTCCCAGTGGCGGACTTAACATTTTTTATTTAAAGCTTCTCCACTTCACACTCACATTAATCAGTTAATACATTCCCCAATTTGAATACTACTCATATTCACACCTTCCAGTAATTCATAACTATTTTCATATTTTTACCCATAATTCCTCATTCCCATTTTCCTCATCCAAAACTTTGTAACCTTCTATCTTGGCCATTCCTGCTCCGATTCCCACCGTTCCAACTTTAATGGATTCCCCCAATTCCCACCATTTCATTTGTGTATCCCCTTTCCTCTTCCCATGATTCAAAAATTACCCACAATTCCACTTTATCAGTTTTTCCCCTCTATCTTTTCCATTCTTTATCCGATTCTGACCATTCCAACTATAATCAATTCCCCCAATGCCCGCCACTCCATTTTTACCCACAATTCAAAAATTACCCATAATTCCACTTTTTCAGTTTTTCCCTTCTATCTTTGCCATTCTTCATCCGATTCTGACCGTTCCAACTTTCATCAATTCCCCCGATGCCCGCCACTCCATTTTTACCCACAATTCAAAAATTACCCATAATTCCACTTTTTCAGTTTTTCCCTTCTATCTTTGCCATTCTTCATCCGATTCTGACCGTTCCAACTTTAATCAATTCCCCCAATGCCCGCCACTCCATTTTTACCCACAATTCAAAAATTACCCATAATTCCACTTTTTCAGTTTTTCCCTTCTATCTTCACCATTCTTCATCCGATTTTTACCGTTCTAACTTTAATCCATTCTCCCAATGCCCGCCACTCCATTTTTACTCACAATTCAAAAATTTCCCACAATTCCACTTTTTCAGTTTTTCCCTTCTACCTTTGCCATTCTTCATCCGATTGCGACCGTTCCAAGTTTAATCGATTCATCCAATTCCCCCCATTCAATGGTAGTTTGAATTTTCTTCTTTCCAGAGTTCAAAAATTACCCACAATTCCACTTTTTCAGTTTATCACTTCTATCTATGTCATTCTTCATCCGATTCGGACCGTTCCAACTTTAATCAATTCCCCCAATTCCCACCATTCCACATCATTCAACACCTTTGCCTTCAGAGGTTACACCTTCACACGCAATTTCTTCAGAAATTGCAAATATTCTAGTTATTATTATTATTCTTATTCTGCCTGTTTTTCGACGGATTTCAGCTCATTCCCAGTTTATCCGATTCACACCGTTCCAATTTCACATTATTCCAGTAAAGCGCCCGAAGGGCGTTTCCATTTTTGGAATTCCAAGTATTCACAGTTTTCCCAGAATTCCCGGTTTTCCACCCCAAAAAGTCCCATTGACTAACATTGGGTCATATTTTGTTTCATTATTACAGCTCTCCCTTTTCATATTTTCAATATTTAACTTATTCATCTCGTTATAGGGATCCTTCCTATCATTCCAGTAATTAATACATTCCAATATTTTCCCATAATTCCATATTTTTCATCCTTCAAATATTCATAATTCATTTCCAATGGGAGGGCTTCCCATTCATTCCCAATGGGAGATTAAACATTTCACATTTTGAGCTTTCCTATTTCATATTCATAACATTTAACTCATACATTTCGCCTGTTGGCTCATTCCCACTATTGTAACAATTAATAATTTTCAATATTTTCCCATAATTACATATTTTTCATGTATAACAATTCATAATTCATTCCCAGTGGCGGACTTAACATTTTTTATTTAAAGCTTCTCCACTTCACACTCACATTAATCAGTTAATACATTCCCCAATTTGAATACTACTCATATTCACACCTTCCAGTAATTCATAACTATTTTCATATTTTTACCCATAATTCCTCATTCCCATTTTCCTCATCCAAAACTTTGTAACCTTCTATCTTGGCCATTCCTGCTCCGATTCCCACCGTTCCAACTTTAATGGATTCCCCCAATTCCCACCATTTCATTTGTGTATCCCCTTTCCTCTTCCCATGATTCAAAAATTACCCACAATTCCACTTTATCAGTTTTTCCCCTCTATCTTTTCCATTCTTTATCCGATTCTGACCATTCCAACTTTAATCAATTCCCCCAATGCCCGCCACTCCATTTTTACCCACAATTCAAAAATTACCCATAATTCCACTTTTTCAGTTTTTCCCTTCTATCTTTGCCATTCTTCATCCGATTCTGACCGTTCCAACTTTCATCAATTCCCCCGATGCCCGCCACTCCATTTTTACCCACAATTCAAAAATTACCCATAATTCCACTTTTTCAGTTTTTCCCTTCTATCTTTGCCATTCTTCATCCAATTGCGACCGTTCCAACTTGAATCAATTCCCCCAATTCCCGCCATTACATGGTGGTATCTATTTTCTTCTTACCTGAATTAAAAAATTACCCACAATTCCACTTTTTCAGTTTTTCCCTTCTATCTTTTCCATTCTTCATCCGATTGTGACCGTTCCAACATTAATCAATTCCCCTGATGCCCGCCACTCCATTTTTACCCACAATTCAAAAATTACCCATAATTCCACTTTTTCAGTTTTTCCCTTCTATCTTTGCCATTCTTCATCCGATTCTGACCGTTCCAACTTTCATCAATTCCCCCGATGCCCGCCACTCCATTTTTACCCACAATTCAAAAATTACCCATAATTCCACTTTTTCAGTTTTTCCCTTCTATCTTTGCCATTCTTCATCCGATTTTTACCGTTCTAACTTTAATCCATTCTCCCAATGCCCGCCACTCCATTTTTACTCACAATTCAAAAATTTCCCACAATTCCACTTTTTCAGTTTTTCCCTTCTACCTTTGCCATTCTTCATCCGATTGCGACCGTTCCAAGTTTAATCGATTCATCCAATTCCCCCCATTCAATGGTAGTTTGAATTTTCTTCTTTCCAGAGTTCAAAAATTACCCACAATTCCACTTTTTCAGTTTATCACTTCTATCTTTGTCATTCTTCATCCGATTCGGACCGTTCCAACTTTAATCAATTCCCCCAATTCCCACCATTCCACATCATTCAACACCTTTGCCTTCAGAGGTTACACCTTCACACGCAATTTCTTCAGAAATTGCAAATATTCTAGTTATTATTATTATTATTATTCTACTTCTGCCTGTTTTTCGACGGGTTTCAACTCATTCCCAGTTTATCCGATTCACACCGTTCCAATTTCACATTATTCCAGTAAAGCGCCCGAAGGGCGTTTCCATTTTTGGAATTCCAAGTATTCACAGTTTTCCCAGAATTCCCGGTTTTCCACCCCAAAAAGTCCCATTGACTAACATTGGGTCATATTTTGTTTCATTATTACAGCTCTCCCTTTTCATATTTTCAATATTTAACTTATTCATCTCGTTATAGGGATCCTTCCTATCATTCCAGTAATTAATACATTCCAATATTTTCCCATAATTCCATATTTTTCATCCTTCAAATATTCATAATTCATTTCCAATGGGAGGGCTTCCCATTCATTCCCAATGGGAGATTAAACATTTCACATTTTGAGCTTTCCTATTTCATATTCATAACATTTAACTCATACATTTCGCCTGTTGGCTCATTCCCACTATTGTAACAATTAATAATTTTCAATATTTTCCCATAATTACATATTTTTCATGTATAACAACTCATAATTCATTCCCAGTGGCGGACTTAACATTTTTTATTTAAAGCTTCTCCACTTCACACTCACATTAATCAGTTAATACATTCCCCAATTTGAATACTACTCATATTCACACCTTCCAGTAATTCATAACTATTTTCATATTTTTACCCATAATTCCTCATTCCCATTTTCCTCATCCAAAACTTTGTAAACTTCTATCTTGGCCATTCCTGCTCCGATTCCCACCGTTCCAACTTTAATGGATTCCCCCAATTCCCACCATTTCATTTGTGTATCCCCTTTCCTCTTCCCATGATTCAAAAATTACCCACAATTCCACTTTATCAGTTTTTCCCCTCTATCTTTTCCATTCTTTATCCGATTCTGACCATTCCAACTTTAATCAATTCCCCCAATGCCCGCCACTCCATTTTTACCCACAATTCAAAAATTACCCATAATTCCACTTTTTCAGTTTTTCCCTTCTATCTTTGCCATTCTTCATCCGATTCTGACCGTTCCAACTTTCATCAATTCCCCCGATGCCCGCCACTCCATTTTGACCCACAATTCAAAAATTACCCATAATTCCACTTTTTCAGTTTTTCCCTTCTATCTTTGCCATTCTTCATCCAATTGCGACCGTTCCAACTTGAATCAATTCCCCCAATTCCCGCCATTACATGGTGGTATCTATTTTCTTCTTACCTGAATTAAAAAATTACCCACAATTCCACTTTTTCAGTTTTTCCCTTCTATCTTTTCCATTCTTCATCCGATTGTGACCGTTCCAACATTAATCAATTCCCCTGATGCCCGCCACTCCATTTTTACCCACAATTCAAAAATTACCCATAATTCCAGTTTTTCAGTTTTTCCCTTCTATCTTTGCCATTCTTCATCCGATTCTGACCGTTCCAACTTTCATCAATTCCCCCGATGCCCGCCACTCCATTTTTACCCACAATTCAAAAATTACCCATAATTCCACTTTTTCAGTTTTTCCCTTCTATTTTTTCCATTCTTCATCCGATTGTGACCGTTCCAACATTAATCAATTCCCCTGATGCCCGCCACTCCATTTTTACCCACAATTCAAAAATTACCCATAATTCCACTTTTTCAGTTTTTCCCTTCTATCTTTGCCATTCTTCATCCGATTCTGACCGTTCCAACTTTCATCAATTCCCCCGATGCCCGCCACTCCATTTTTACCCACAATTCAAAAATTACCCATAATTCCACTTTTTCAGTTTTTCCCTTCTATCTTTGCCATTCTTCATCCGATTCTGACCGTTCCAACTTTAATCAATTCCCCCAATGCCCGCCACTCCATTTTTACCCACAATTCAAAAATTACCCATAATTCCACTTTTTCAGTTTTTCCCTTCTATCTTCACCATTCTTCATCCGATTTTTACCGTTCTAACTTTAATCCATTCTCCCAATGCCCGCCACTCCATTTTTACTCACAATTCAAAAATTTCCCACAATTCCACTTTTTCAGTTTTTCCCTTCTACCTTTGCCATTCTTCATCCGATTGCGACCGTTCCAAGTTTAATCGATTCATCCAATTCCCCCCATTCAATGGTAGTTTGAATTTTCTTCTTTCCAGAGTTCAAAAATTACCCACAATTCCACTTTTTCAGTTTATCACTTCTATCTTTGTCATTCTTCATCCGATTCGGACCGTTCCAACTTTAATCAATTCCCCCAATTCCCACCATTCCACATCATTCAACACCTTTGCCTTCAGAGGTTACACCTTCACACGCAATTTCTTCAGAAATTGCAAATATTCTCGTTATTATTATTATTATTATTATTATTCCGCCCTGTTTTTCGGCACGTTTCAACTCATTCCCAGTTTATTTAATTCACCCCGTTCCACTTTCATGTTATTCCACTTATTCGGGAATGAGGGGTTTCCATTTTTCACGTTCCAAATATTCACAGTTTTCCCAGAATTCCCGGTTTTCCACCCCAAAAAGTTCCATTGACTTACATTGGGTCATTTTTCGTTTCATTATTACAGCTTTCCTTTTTAATATTTTCAATATTTAACTCATACATCTCGTCTAAGGGATCCTTCCCGTCATTCCAGTAATTAATACATTTCAATATTTTCCCATAATTCCATATTTTTCCATCTTTAAATATCCATAATTCATTTCCAATGGGAGGGCTTCCCATTCATTCCCAATGGGAGATTGAACATTTCACATTTTGAGCTTTCCTTTTTCATATTCATAACATTTAACTCATTCATTCTGCCTTATGGCTCATTCCCATCATTCCTAGAGTTCATAATTATTCATATTTTCCCATAATTCCATATTTTTCACCTATTACAATTCATAATTCATTCCCAATGGCCGATTTAACATTTCTTATTTGAAGCTTCCCAATACCACATTTAAATCATTCAGCTAATGCATTTCACATTGTCATCATTATACATTATAACACATTCCAGTATTTCATAAATATATTAAAAATATTACCCATAATTCCTCATTCCCATTTTATTCAACAAAACTTTGTAACGTTCTATCTCGGCCATTCCTGCTCCGATTCCCACCGTTCCAACTTTAATCGATTCCACTGATGCCCGCCATTCCATTCGTGTATCCATTTACCTCTTCTCAAAATTAAAAATTTTGTCACAATTCCACACACTGTACCTTTAATAAACCAATTCATTTTCAATGAGGTCATTCATTGTGTGGGCGTTTCGCCTTCGGTGACTGCTGGTTAGGAAGACAAAGTACTCCGTTTCCCAAGGGGTCGTCAAGCGGCCATCTTGGACACTTGCCCACATACACTGAGACTCCATTTCCCATCAACCCTCAGGGGCGGCCATCTTGGATATCTGATCAGACATCTCTTGAGCGCTCAGCCCAACTTCCACCCAGGATGGCGGCCATCTTGGTTAACTCAGAACAATAAAAACAACACTCTCCTAATGTTGAACATCCAAACTAATAATTATAATCCCCCAAAATTCAGAATTTGAACTTTAAGTGTACTTTTTTCTTACTTTTTGAAATTTTGTGATATTTTACAAAATTCAAAAAATTGTTGTTTTTTTCACTTTAATGACTACAGGTGTTTGTCCGATTCAGTTTGACTCAGCGTTTAACCGTTCATCTTGACCCTGCCTATGACCTCAGGGTGTCATTTACCCACAATGCATCTGTTTTGCATAAGTAGTAGCCCCCTAAAACTCGCGAAAAATGCAATTTTTTTTGTTTCCTCTTGTGATATCTCCATTTGCGTCCGACCTATACTTATCATTCCAACTTTAGGTGTTTCCCATTCTGGGTTAGATTGCCAAGAACACCCCCGCACCAACAATTTATAGTTTTTCCCATTTTTTACCCATAATTCCTCAGTTAATTGTTCTCGCCAAAACATTTTAACCTTCTGTCTTTGCCATTCTTCATCCGATTCCCACCGTTCCAACTTTATATGATTCCATTCATCCCCGCCAATTCATTGGTGTATTCATTTACCTCTTACCAGAATTCAAAGATTTACCACAATTCCACACACTGTACCTTTAATGAACCAATTCATTTTCAATGCGGTCATTCATTGTGTGGGCGTTTGGCCTTCGGTGACTACTGTTCAGGTAGACAAAGTACTCCATTTCCCATGGGGTCGTCAAGCGGCCATCTTGGACACTTGCCCACATACACTGAGACTCCATTTCCCATCAACCCTCAGGGGCGGCCATCTTGGATATCTGATCAGACATCTCATGAGCGCTCAGCCCAACTTCCACCCAGGATGGCGGCCATCTTGGTTAACTCAGAACAATAAAAACAACACTCTCCTAATGTTGAACATCCAAACTATTAAATATAATCCCCCAAAATTCAGAATTTGAACTTTAAGTGTACTTTTTTCTCACTTTTTGAAATTTTGTGATATTTTACTAAATTCATAAATTTTTTGTTTTTTTCTCTTTAATGACTACAGGTGTTTGTCCGATTCAGGCCAATTCAGCGTTTAACCGTTCATCTTGACCCTGCCTATGACCTCAGAGTGTCATTTACCCACAATGCATCTGTTTTGCGTAAGTTATAGCCCCCTAAAACTCGCGAAAAATCTGATTTTTTATGTTTCCTCTTGTGATATCTCCATTTGCGTCCGACATATACTTATTGTTTCAATTTTAGGTGTTTCCCATCATGGGTTAGATTGCCAAGAACACCCCCGCACCAACAATTTATAGTTTTTCCCATTTTTTTACCCATAATTCCTCAGTTAATTGTTCTCGCCAAAACATTGTAACCTTCTGTCTTTGCCATTCTTCATCCGATTCCCACCGTTCCAACTTTATATGATTCCATTCATCCCCGCCAATTCATTGGTGTATTCATTTACCTCTTACCAGAATTCAAAGATTTACCACAATTCCACACACTGTACCTTTAATGAACCAATTCATTTTCAATGCGGTCATTCATTGTGTGGGCGTTTGGCCTTCAGTGACTACTGTTCAGGTAGACAAAGTACTCCATTTCCCATGGGGTCGTCAAGCGGCCATCTTGGACACTTGCCCACATACACTGAGACTCCATTTCCCATCAACCCTCAGGGGCGGCCATCTTGGATATCTGATCAGACATCTCATGAGCGCTCAGCCCAACTTCCACCCAGGATGGCGGCCATCTTGGTTAACTCAGAACAATAAAAACAACACTCTCCTAATGTTGAACATCCAAACTATTAAATATAATCCCCCAAAATTCAGAATTTGAACTTTAAGTGTACTTTTTTCTCACTTTTTGAAATTTTGTGATATTTTACTAAATTCATAAAATTTTTGTTTTTTTCTCTTTAATGACTACAGGTGTTTGTCCGATTCAGGCCAATTCAGCGTTTAACCGTTCATCTTGACCCTGCCTATGACCTCAGAGTGTCATTTACCCACAATGCATCTGTTTTGCGTAAGTTATAGCCCCCTAAAACTCGCGAAAAATCTGATTTTTTATGTTTCCTCTTGTGATATCTCCATTTGCGTCCGACATATACTTATTGTTTCAATTTTAGGTGTTTCCCATCATGGGTTAGATTGCCAAGAACACCCCCGCACCAACAATTTATAGTTTTTCCCATTTTTTTACCCATAATTCCTCAGTTAATTGTTCTCGCCAAAACATTGTAACCTTCTGTCTTTGCCATTCTTCATCCGATTCCCACCGTTCCAACTTTATATGATTCCATTCATCCCCGCCAATTCATTGGTGTATTCATTTACCTCTTACCAGAATTCAAAGATTTACCACAATTCCACACACTGTACCTTTAATGAACCAATTCATTTTCAATGCGGTCATTCATTGTGTGGGCGTTTGGCCTTCGGTGACTACTGTTCAGGTAGACAAAGTACTCCATTTCCCATGGGGTCGTCAAGCGGCCATCTTGGACACTTGCCCACATACACTGAGACTCCATTTCCCATCAACCCTCAGGGGCGGCCATCTTGGATATCTGATCCGATATCTTCATCCGATTCCTACCGTTCCAACTTTAAACGATTCCCCTGAGTCCTGCCATTTCATGGTGATATCCTTTTTCTTTTTCCCAGAATTCAAAAACTACCCACAATCCCACTTTCAGTTTTTCCCTTGTATCTTTGTCATTCCTGCTGCGATTTCCACTGTTCCAACTTTAATCGATTCCCCCAATGCCCGCCCATCCATTTTTACCCACAATTCAAAAATGACCCACAATTCCGTTTTTTCAGTTTTTCCCTTATATCTTTGCCATTCTTCATCCGATTCCGACCATTCTAACTTTAATCGATTCCCCCAAGTCCCGCCATTCCATGGTGGTATCCGCTTTCTTCCCAGAATTCAAAAATTACCCACAATTCCACTTTTTTCAGTTTTTCCCTTATATCTTTGCCATTCTTCATCCAATTCCGACCGTTCCAACTTTATTCAATTCCCCCAACGCCCGCCAATGCATTTTTACGTACAATTCAAAAATTACCCACAATTCCACTTTTTCAGTTTTTTCCTTATATCTTTGCCATTCTTCACTCGATTCCGACCATTCCAACTTTAATCGATTCCTCGAAGTCCCACCATTCCACGGTGGTATCCGCTTTCTTCCCAGAGTTCAAAAATTACCCACAATTCCACTTTTTCAGTTTTTCCCTTGTATTTTAGCCATTCCTGCTGCGATTTCCTTCGTTCCAACTTTAATCGATTCCCCCAATGCCCGCTAATGCATTTTTACCCACAATTCAAAAATTACCCACAATTCCACTTTTTCAGTTTTTTCCTTTTATCTTTGCCATTCTTCACTCGATTCCGACCATTCCAACTTTAATCGATTCCTCGAAGTCCCACCATTCCACGGTGGTTTCCGCTTTCTTCCCAGAGTTCAAAAATTACCCACAATTCCACTTTTTCAGTTTTTCCCTTGTAACTTTGCCATTCCTGCTGCGATTTCCACCGTTCCAACTTTAATCGTTTCTCCCAATGCCCACCCATCCATTTTTACCCACATTTCAAAAATTACCCACAATTCCACTATTTCTGTTTTTCCCTTATATCTTTGCCATTCTTCATCCAATTCCGACCGTTCCAACTTTAATCAATTCCCCCAATGCCCGCCAAAGCATTTTTACCCACAATTCAAAAATTACCCACAATTCCACTTCTTTCAGTTTTCCCCCTATATCTTTGCCATTCTTCATCCGATTCCTACCGTTCCAACTTTAATCGATTCCCCATATTCCCGCTATTCCATTCGTGTATCCATTTTTCTCTTCCTACAATTCAAGATTTTCCCACAATTCCTCATTTTTCAGTGTTTTCTTGTATCTTCTACATTGTTTGACCTTTTCAAACAATTCCAAATCTGTATCATTCACATGATGTCACAGATTCAAGCACTCAAACTTTCAACATCACTCTAGCGTTCAGCACCGCTACCTTCAAAGGTTACACCTTCACACGCAATTTCTTCAGGAATTGCATATTTTCTAGTTATTATTGTGTGAAGGTGAAACCTTCACACTTATGTTTTTCTCCACCTTTATTATTATTATTTTTTTTTTTATTCCGACCGTTTTTTAGGTACGTTTCAACTCATTCCCAGTTCATCCAATTCATGCCGTTCAAACTTCATATCATTCCACATATTCATGTTTAGTGCGGGTCTATTTTTCAAGTTTCAACTTTTCATCGTTTTCCTACAATTTAAGTTTTTGTACCGTAAAAATGGCCTAATGTTAAGTGAATGGGCTGGTCTTCGTGCTTTATTTTTAAACTTTAACGTTTTCGATATTTCCCATGTCTCCGTAGCTCATGGGATTTGTGTATCGCATTCGCACTTCATGTTCGTGGGTTCAATCCCAGGCTGCGTCATTTTTTAGTTGTGTGAGTCTTTTTTAGTTAGTGCGGGTCTATTTTTCAAGTTTCAACTTTTCATCGTTTTCCTACAATTTAAGTTTTTGTACCGTAAAAACGGCCTAATGTTAAGTGATTGGAGCGTTCTTCCTACTTCCTTTTAAAGCGTTCACGGTTTCGTCATTTCCCGTGGCTCAGACATTCTGATGACGTATATCTACTACATGTTCGTGCGTTCGATCCCCGCTGTGTCTTTTCACACATGCAGTGTTTTTTTTCAGTTAATTCAGTATTTTTTTTTTTGGTTTCAATTCCTTCCCAGTTCATCCAATTCATGCCGTTCGAACTTCATATCATTCCACATATTCACGTGAAGTGCTTTTTTATTTTTCAAGGTTCAACTATTTATCGTTTTCCTACAATTTACGTTTTTTATACTATTCATATTTAAAGAATTTAGCCTTTTCAAACTGTTCTTACTTTCATTTCATCTTTTCATTCCACAGTTGAACTTTTTTCAGTTTTTTAACTTTGTATTATTCGTAGTTCTTCATAGATTCACGTTCAAAAATACTTCATTCCCTAGTGTGGTCTTACACTGCCCCCCAGTGGCCCAATGGTAGAGTTGTCATCTTCAACATGTCCGTGTCCCGGTTCGGGCAAATCGCGTTTCACGTTTACAGTTCAACTTTCAGCTACAATTCAAGTTTTTGTACCGTAAAAATTGTCTAATGTTAAGTGAATGGTGTTGTTAAGAAGTTTCTGATTATACTTAACGATTTCGTGTTTGAATCGTTCTGTTATTACTATTTACGTCTGGACATGTTTCTCCTGTGGTCATGTGGTCTTCCTAGCAACCGCCTAGCAACTAATCACAAGTTGTGTTTCATTCCTGCACTACCAATCAGGACTCTGTTTACACTATCATAGGTTGTTTTGCTCTTTCACGGGTCAGTCGGCAGGTATCGTTGTAACGGACAGTCATTTTTTCTGCTTTCTATCATTCTGTGGATTATCTAATTCCTTTCATTATTATTCCGTGCGTCCATGAGAATGTAAGTACAGTTTGAATATGTTGTCCGTTCGTGGTTTTGGATACATGTTTACGTTTGCACTGCTTCACTTTGTCCATTAATGTCTAAGTTGTTATTGCACCTAAGTTTGGTATAATTGCTAAAGGCAGATATACTGTACTTTTCATACTTCACTTTTAGTATTCACGTTAAAGTTTCATCCACAAAAAGTGCGTGTTTGTCTCAGGTTTGCCGTGTGTGCCAATGTGATCCTTACGCCGTAAGGGAGTGACGTCACCGCCCACTCAAATCTATTCGGCTCCATTAACCCTTTCCTACCTAACGCACATTTTGGAACGATTGGGTTGAATTCATTCTTCCTATCATTGTACGGTATGTTTGCCTGTGTTGTTTATGTTATTCTAAGCTAATATAGAGTCATGTGAGCATATGATGTAACATATTGTACAATGTTAGTTATGTTAGTTATCATGTTTAGTGAATGTTCTCTGCTCTCCTTTGCAGAGACCACACACCCACAATCAAACATAGAACACACACAGAACACACAAACACAGAAACACACACACACGAACCCAGATAAATAAATAGAACATTATATACAAATAAAGAGTGGCATGAGAGTGTGCATCGTCTTTATGTTCTGGCCGGACAACCTGATAAGATTGAGGATCCTCTGAATCAGTCAAGTACAGTCCTTTCAAGGAGGTCACAAGTTTGGACGCTACTCCGACACCTCCATTACAGGTGTGATTCAAAAACATGCAGGATACAAGCCCTCGAGGACTGGAGTTTGACACCTATAGTTTAGTTACACAAAGTAATCCATTTCCCATGTTGCCATGGGGCGGCCATCTTAGACCACTGAAGACTCCAACTCCAATCTGCCCTCATGGGCGGCCATCTTGGACATTTTATTAGACGTCTCATTACCTCTCACTAGTGCTTCCACCTAGTACAGCATCTGGCTTGGTTAACTCAGCTTGATTCATACGTTTTAGTTTTTTTCAGTTTTTCAACTCTGTATTATTCACATTTCTTCACTGTTTCACATCAATCCACAATCCACCTCATTCAATCCACCTCATTCAAATGATAAGCTCATTAACAGGAGTTTAAAACTCCAGTCCTCGAGGGCTGATATCCTGCATGTTTTTGAATCACATCATTCACTTAACATTAGGCCTAATGTCACAGATTCACATTATTCCAGTTCAACTTTTCTCAGTTTGTTAACTATGTAGGATTCATAATTTTTCACAGATTCAAATCATTCTACAGTTCAACTTTTTTTCAGTTTTTCTTTCATCTTCAAATTCCACGGTTCAACTTTTTTTCAGTTTTTCAACTTTGTATTCATATTTCTTCACAGATTCACACCATTCAATCGTTCCACATCATTCCACTTTTCAACTCCCAAACCTTCAACAGTTTCACCTTCACACGCAATTTCTTCAGAAATTGCACTTTTTCTAGTTGTGTGAAGGTGGAACCTTCACACATATGTTATTGTGCTCGGCCATTTTCTTTATTGTGTGAAGGTGGAACCTTCACACATATGTTATTGTGCTCGGCCATTTTCTTTATTATTGTGTGAAGGTGGAACCTTCACACATATGTTATTGTGTTCGGCCATTTTCTTTATTATTATTATTATTATTATTGTGTGAAGGTGGAACCTTCACACATATGTTATTGTGCTCGGCCATTTTCTTTATTATTATTGTGTGAAGGTGGAACCTTCACACATATGTTATTGTGTTCGGCCATTTTCTTTATTGTGTGAAGGTGGAACCTTCACACATATGTTATTGTGCTCGGCCATTTTCTTTATTATTATTATTATTATTATTCTTATTCTGCCTGTTTTTCGACGGATTTCAGCTCATTCCCAGTTTATCCGATTCACACCGTTCCAATTTCACATTATTCCAGTTAAGCGCCCGAAGGGCGTTTCCATTTTTGGAATTCCAAGTATTCACAGTTTTCCCAGAATTCCCGGTTTTCCACCCCAAAAAGTCCCATTGACTTACATTGGGTCATTTTTTGTTTCATTATTACAGCTCTCCCTTTTCATATTTTCAATATTTAACTTATTCATCTCGTTATAGGGATCCTTCCTATCATTCCAGTAATTAATACATTCTAATATTTTCCCATAATTCCATATTTTTCATCCTTCAAATATTCATAATTCATTTCCAATGGGAGGGCTTCCCATTCATTCCCAATGGGAGATTAAACATTTTACATTTTGAGCTTTCCTATTTCATATTCATAACATTTATTTCATACATTTCGCCTTATGGCTCATTCCCACCATTGTAACAGTTAATAATTATTAATATTTTCCCATAATTCAATATTTTTCATTTATAACAATTCATAATTCATTCCCAGTGGTGGATTTAACATTTTTTACTTGAAGCTTCTCCACTTCACACTCACATTAATCAGTTAATACATTCCCCAATATCAATACTACTCATATTCACACCTTCCAGTAATTCATAACTATTTTCATATTTTTACCCATAATTCCTCATTCCCATTTTCCTCATCCAAAACTTTGTAACCTTCTATCTTGGCCATTCCTGCTCCGATTCCCACCGTTCCAACTTTAATGGATTCCCCCAATTCCCACCATTTCATTTGTGTATCCCCTTTCCTCTTCCCATGATTCAAAAATTACCCACAATTCCACTTTATCAGTTTTTCCCCTCTATCTTTTCCATTCTTTATCCGATTCTGACCATTCCAACTTTAATCAATTCCCCCAATGCCCGCCACTCCATTTTTACCCACAATTCAAAAATTACCCATAATTCCACTTTTTCAGTTTTTCCCTTCTATCTTTGCCATTCTTCATCCGATTCTGACCGTTCCAACTTTCATCAATTCCCCCGATGCCCGCCACTCCATTTTTACCCACAATTCAAAAATTACCCATAATTCCACTTTTTCAGTTTTTCCCTTCTATCTTTGCCATTCTTCATCCAATTGCGACCGTTCCAACTTGAATCAATTCCCCCAATTCCCGCCATTACATGGTGGTATCTATTTTCTTCTTACCTGAATTAAAAAATTACCCACAATTCCACTTTTTCAGTTTTTCCCTTCTATCTTTTCCATTCTTCATCCGATTGTGACCGTTCCAACATTAATCAATTCCCCTGATGCCCGCCACTCCATTTTTACCCACAATTCAAAAATTACCCATAATTCCACTTTTTCAGTTTTTCCCTTCTATCTTTGCCATTCTTCATCCGATTCTGACCGTTCCAACTTTAATCAATTCCCCCAATGCCCGCCACTCCATTTTTACCCACAATTCAAAAATTACCCATAATTCCACTTTTTCAGTTTTTCCCTTCTATCTTCACCATTCTTCATCCGATTTTTACCGTTCTAACTTTAATCCATTCTCCCAATGCCCGCCACTCCATTTTTACTCACAATTCAAAAATTTCCCACAATTCCACTTTTTCAGTTTTTCCCTTCTACCTTTGCCATTCTTCATCCGATTGCGACCGTTCCAAGTTTAATCGATTCATCCAATTCCCCCCATTCAATGGTAGTTTGAATTTTCTTCTTTCCAGAGTTCAAAAATTACCCACAATTCCACTTTTTTAGTTTATCACTTCTATCTTTGTCATTCTTCATCCGATTCGGACCGTTCCAACTTTAATCAATTCCCCCAATTCCCACCATTCCACATCATTCAACACCTTTGCCTTCAGAGGTTACACCTTCACACGCAATTTCTTCAGAAATTGCAAATATTCTAGTTATTATTATTATTATTATTCTTATTCTGCCTGTTTTTCGACGGGTTTCAGCTCATTCCCAGTTTATCCGATTCACACCGTTCCAATTTCACATTATTCCAGTAAAGCGCCCGAAGGGCGTTTCCATTTTTGGAATTCCAAGTATTCACAGTTTTCCCAGAATTCCCGGTTTTCCACCCCAAAAAGTCCCATTGACTAACATTGGGTCATATTTTGTTTCATTATTACAGCTCTCCCTTTTCATATTTTCAATATTTAACTTATTCATCTCGTTATAGGGATCCTTCCTATCATTCCAGTAATTAATACATTCCAATATTTTCCCATAATTCCATATTTTTCATCCTTCAAATATTCATAATTCATTTCCAATGGGAGGGCTTCCCATTCATTCCCAATGGGAGATTAAACATTTCACATTTTGAGCTTTCCTATTTCATATTCATAACATTTAACTCATACATTTCGCCTGTTGGCTCATTCCCACTATTGTAACAATTAATAATTTTCAATATTTTCCCATAATTACATATTTTTCATGTATAACAATTCATAATTCATTCCCAGTGGCGGACTTAACATTTTTTATTTAAAGCTTCTCCACTTCACACTCACATTAATCAGTTAATACATTCCCCAATTTGAATACTACTCATATTCACACCTTCCAGTAATTCATAACTATTTTCATATTTTTACCCATAATTCCTCATTCCCATTTTCCTCATCCAAAACTTTGTAACCTTCTATCTTGGCCATTCCTGCTCCGATTCCCACCGTTCCAACTTTAATGGATTCCCCCAATTCCCACCATTTCATTTGTGTATCCCCTTTCCTCTTCCCATGATTCAAAAATTACCCACAATTCCACTTTATCAGTTTTTCCCCTCTATCTTTTCCATTCTTTATCCGATTCTGACCATTCCAACTTTAATCAATTCCCCCAATGCCCGCCACTCCATTTTTACCCACAATTCAAAAATTACCCATAATTCCACTTTTTCAGTTTTTCCCTTCTATCTTTGCCATTCTTCATCCGATTCTGACCGTTCCAACTTTCATCAATTCCCCCGATGCCCGCCACTCCATTTTTACCCACAATTCAAAAATTACCCATAATTCCACTTTTTCAGTTTTTCCCTTCTATCTTTGCCATTCTTCATCCAATTGCGACCGTTCCAACTTGAATCAATTCCCCCAATTCCCGCCATTACATGGTGGTATCTATTTTCTTCTTACCTGAATTAAAAAATTACCCACAATTCCACTTTTTCAGTTTTTCCCTTCTATCTTTTCCATTCTTCATCCGATTGTGACCGTTCCAACATTAATCAATTCCCCTGATGCCCGCCACTCCATTTTTACCCACAATTCAAAAATTACCCATAATTCCACTTTTTCAGTTTTTCCCTTCTATCTTTGCCATTCTTCATCCGATTCTGACCGTTCCAACTTTCATCAATTCCCCCGATGCCCGCCACTCCATTTTTACCCACAATTCAAAAATTACCCATAATTCCACTTTTTCAGTTTTTCCCTTCTATCTTTGCCATTCTTCATCCAATTGCGACCGTTCCAACTTGAATCAATTCCCCCAATTCCCGCCATTACATGGTGGTATCTATTTTCTTCTTACCTGAATTAAAAAATTACCCACAATTCCACTTTTTCAGTTTTTCCCTTCTATCTTTTCCATTCTTCATCCGATTGTGACCGTTCCAACATTAATCAATTCCCCTGATGCCCGCTACTCCATTTTTACCCACAATTCAAAAATTACCCATAATTCCACTTTTTCAGTTTTTCCCTTCTATCTTTGCCATTCTTCATCCGATTCTGACCGTTCCAACTTTCATCAATTCCCCCGATGCCCGCCACTCCATTTTTACCCACAATTCAAAAATTACCCATAATTCCACTTTTTCAGTTTTCCCCTTCTATCTTTGCCATTCTTCATCCAATTGCGACCGTTCCAACTTGAATCAATTCCCCCAATTCCCGCCATTACATGATGGTATCTATTTTCTTTTTACCTGAATTAAAAAATTACCCACAATTCCACTTTTTCAGTTTTTCCCTTCTATCTTTTCCATTCTTCATCCGATTGTGACCGTTCCAACATTAATCAATTCCCCTGATGCCCGCCACTCCATTTTTACCCACAATTCAAAAATTACCCATAATTCCACTTTTTCAGTTTTTCCCTTCTATCTTTGCCATTCTTCATCCGATTCTGACCGTTCCAACTTTCATCAATTCCCCCGATGCCCGCCACTCCATTTTTACCCACAATTCAAAAATTACCCATAATTCCACTTTTTCAGTTTTTCCCTTCTATCTTTGCCATTCTTCATCCGATTCTGACCGTTCCAACTTTAATCAATTCCCCCAATGCCCGCCACTCCATTTTTACCCACAATTCTAAAATTACCCATAATTCCACTTTTTCAGTTTTTCCCTTCTATCTTCACCATTCTTCATCCGATTTTTACCGTTCTAACTTTAATCCATTCTCCCAATGCCCGCCACTCCATTTTTACTCACAATTCAAAAATTTCCCACAATTCCACTTTTTCAGTTTTTCCCTTCTACCTTTGCCATTCTTCATCCGATTGCGACCGTTCCAAGTTTAATCGATTCATCCAATTCCCCCCATTCAATGGTAGTTTGAATTTTCTTCTTTCCAGAGTTCAAAAATTACCCACAATTCCACTTTTTCAGTTTATCACTTCTATCTTTGTCATTCTTCATCCGATTCGGACCGTTCCAACTTTAATCAATTCCCCCAATTCCCACCATTCCACATCATTCAACACCTTTGCCTTCGGAGGTTACACCTTCACACGCAATTTCTTCAGAAATTGCAAATATTCTAGTTATTATTATTCTTATTCTGCCTGTTTTTCGACGGATTTCAGCTCATTCCCAGTTTATCCGATTCACACCGTTCCAATTTCACATTATTCCAGTTAAGCGCCCGAAGGGCGTTTCCATTTTTGGAATTCCAAGTATTCACAGTTTTCCCAGAATTCCCGGTTTTCCACCCCAAAAAGTCCCATTGACTTACATTGGGTCATTTTTTGTTTCATTATTACAGCTCTCCCTTTTCATATTTTCAATATTTAACTTATTCATCTCGTTATAGGGATCCTTCCTATCATTCCAGTAATTAATACATTCCAATATTTTCCCATAATTCCATATTTTTCATCCTTCAAATATTCATAATTCATTTCCAATGGGAGGGCTTCCCATTCATTCCCAATGGGAGATTAAACATTTTACATTTTGAGCTTTCCTATTTCATATTCATAACATTTATCTCATACATTTCGCCTTATGGCTCATTCCCACCATTGTAACAGTTAATAATTATTAATATTTTCCCATAATTCAATATTTTTCATTTATAACAATTCATAATTCATTCCCAGTGGTGGATTTAACATTTTTTACTTGAAGCTTCTCCACTTCACACTCACATTAATCAGTTAATACATTCCCCAATATCAATACTACTCATATTCACACCTTCCAGTAATTCATAACTATTTTCATATTTTTACCCATAATTCCTCATTCCCATTTTCCTCATCCAAAACTTTGTAACCTTCTATCTTGGCCATTCCTGCTCCGATTCCCACCGTTCCAACTTTAATGGATTCCCCCAATTCCCACCATTTCATTTGTGTATCCCCTTTCCTCTTCCCATGATTCAAAAATTACCCACAATTCCACTTTATCAGTTTTTCCCCTCTATCTTTTCCATTCTTTATCCGATTCTGACCATTCCAACTTTAATCAATTCCCCCAATGCCCGCCACTCCATTTTTTACCCACAATTCAAAAATTACCCATAATTCCACTTTTTCAGTTTTTCCCTTCTATCTTTGCCATTCTTCATCTGATTCTGACCGTTCCAACTTTCATCAATTCCCCCGATGCCCGCCACTCCATTTTTACCCACAATTCAAAAATTACCCATAATTCCACTTTTTCAGTTTTTCCCTTCTATCTTTGCCATTCTTCATCCAATTGCGACCGTTCCAACTTGAATCAATTCCCCCAATTCCCGCCATTACATGGTGGTATCTATTTTCTTCTTACCTGAATTAAAAAATTACCCACAATTCCACTTTTTCAGTTTTTCCCTTCTATCTTTTCCATTCTTCATCCGATTGTGACCGTTCCAACATTAATCAATTCCCCTGATGCCCGCCACTCCATTTTTACCCACAATTCAAAAATTACCCATAATTCCACTTTTTCAGTTTTTCCCTTCTATCTTTGCCATTCTTCATCCGATTCTGACCGTTCCAACTTTAATCAATTCCCCCGATGCCCGCCACTCCATTTTTACCCACAATTCAAAAATTACCCATAATTCCACTTTTTCAGTTTTTCCCTTCTATCTTCACCATTCTTCATCCGATTTTTACCGTTCTAACTTTAATCCATTCTCCCAATGCCTGCCACTCCATTTTTACTCACAATTCAAAAATTTCCCACAATTCCACTTTTTCAGTTTTTCCCTTCTACCTTTGCCATTCTTCATCCGATTGCGACCGTTCCAAGTTTAATCGATTCATCCAATTCCCCCCATTCAATGGTAGTTTGAATTTTCTTCTTTCCAGAGTTCAAAAATTACCCACAATTCCACTTTTTCAGTTTATCACTTCTATCTTTGTCATTCTTCATCCGATTCGGACCGTTCCAACTTTAATCAATTCCCCCAATTCCCACCATTCCACATCATTCAACACCTTTGCCTTCAGAGGTTACACCTTCACACGCAATTTCTTCAGAAATTGCAAATATTCTAGTTATTATTATTATTCTACTTCTGCCTGTTTTTCGACGGGTTTCAGCTCATTCCCAGTTTATCCGATTCACACCGTTCCAATTTCACATTATTCCAGTAAAGCGCCCGAAGGGCGTTTCCATTTTTGGAATTCCAAGTATTCACAGTTTTCCCAGAATTCCCGGTTTTCCACCCCAAAAAGTCCCATTGACTAACATTGGGTCATATTTTGTTTCATTATTACAGCTCTCCCTTTTCATATTTTCAATATTTAACTTATTCATCTCGTTATAGGGATCCTTCCTATCATTCCAGTAATTAATACATTCCAATATTTTCCCATAATTCCATATTTTTCATCCTTCAAATATTCATAATTCATTTCCAATGGGAGGGCTTCCCATTCATTCCCAATGGGAGATTAAACATTTCACATTTTGAGCTTTCCTATTTCATATTCATAACATTTAACTCATACATTTCGCCTGTTGGCTCATTCCCACTATTGTAACAATTAATAATTTTCAATATTTTCCCATAATTACATATTTTTCATGTATAACAACTCATAATTCATTCCCAGTGGCGGACTTAACATTTTTTATTTAAAGCTTCTCCACTTCACACTCACATTAATCAGTTAATACATTCCCCAATTTGAATACTACTCATATTCACACCTTCCAGTAATTCATAACTATTTTCATATTTTTACCCATAATTCCTCATTCCCATTTTCCTCATCCAAAACTTTGTAACCTTCTATCTTGGCCATTCCTGCTCCGATTCCCACCGTTCCAACTTTAATGGATTCCCCCAATTCCCACCATTTCATTTGTGTATCCCCTTTCCTCTTCCCATGATTCAAAAATTACCCACAATTCCACTTTATCAGTTTTTCCCCTCTATCTTTTCCATTCTTTATCCGATTCTGACCATTCCAACTTTAATCAATTCCCCCAATGCCCGCCACTCCATTTTTACCCACAATTCAAAAATTACCCATAATTCCACTTTTTCAGTTTTTCCCTTCTATCTTTGCCATTCTTCATCCGATTCTGACCGTTCCAACTTTCATCAATTCCCCCAATGCCCGCCACTCCATTTTTACCCACAATTCAAAAATTACCCATAATTCCACTTTTTCAGTTTTTCCCTTCTATCTTTGCCATTCTTCATCCAATTGCGACCGTTCCAACTTGAATCAATTCCCCCAATTCCCGCCATTACATGGTGGTATCTATTTTCTTCTTACCTGAATTAAAAAATTACCCACAATTCCACTTTTTCAGTTTTTCCCTTCTATCTTTTCCATTCTTCATCCGATTGTGACCGTTCCAACATTAATCAATTCCCCTGATGCCCGCCACTCCATTTTTACCCACAATTCAAAAATTACCCATAATTCCACTTTTTCAGTTTTTCCCTTCTATCTTTGCCATTCTTCATCCGATTGTGACCGTTCCAACTTTAATCAATTCCCCCGATGCCCGCCACTCCATTTTTACCCACAATTCAAAAATTACCCATAATTCCACTTTTTCAGTTTTTCCCTTCTATCTTTGCCATTCTTCATCCGATTCTGACCGTTCCAACTTTAATCCATTCTCCCAATGCCCGCCACTCCATTTTTACTCACAATTCAAAAATTTCCCACAATTCCACTTTTTCAGTTTTTCCCTTCTATCTTCACCATTCTTCATCCGATTTTTACCGTTCTAACTTTAATCCATTCTCCCAATGCCCGCCACTCCATTTTTACTCACAATTCAAAAATTTCCCACAATTCCACTTTTTCAGTTTTTCCCTTCTACCTTTGCCATTCTTCATCCGATTGCGACCGTTCCAAGTTTAATCGATTCATCCAATTCCCCCCATTCAATGGTAGTTTGAATTTTCTTCTTTCCAGAGTTCAAAAATTACCCACAATTCCACTTTTTTAGTTTATCACTTCTATCTTTGTCATTCTTCATCCGATTCGGACCGTTCCAACTTTAATCAATTCCCCCAATTCCCACCATTCCACATCATTCAACACCTTTGCCTTCAGAGGTTACACCTTCACACGCAATTTCTTCAGAAATTGCAAATATTCTAGTTATTATTATTATTCTTATTCTGCCTGTTTTTCGACGGATTTCAGCTCATTCCCAGTTTATCCGATTCACACCGTTCCAATTTCACATTATTCCAGTTAAGCGCCCGAAGGGCGTTTCCATTTTTGGAATTCCAAGTATTCACAGTTTTCCCAGAATTCCCGGTTTTCCACCCCAAAAAGTCCCATTGACTTACATTGGGTCATTTTTTGTTTCATTATTACAGCTCTCCCTTTTCATATTTTCAATATTTAACTTATTCATCTCGTTATAGGGATCCTTCCTATCATTCCAGTAATTAATACATTCCAATATTTTCCCATAATTCCATATTTTTCATCCTTCAAATATTCATAATTCATTTCCAATGGGAGGGCTTCCCATTCATTCCCAATGGGAGATTAAACATTTTACATTTTGAGCTTTCCTATTTCATATTCATAACATTTATCTCATACATTTCGCCTTATGGCTCATTCCCACCATTGTAACAGTTAATAATTATTAATATTTTCCCATAATTCAATATTTTTCATTTATAACAATTCATAATTCATTTCCAGTGGTGGATTTAACATTATTTACTTGAAGCTTCTCCACTTCACACTCACATTAATCAGTTAATACATTCCCCAATATCAATACTACTCATATTCACACCTTCCAGTAATTCATAACTATTTTCATATTTTTACCCATAATTCCTCATTCCCATTTTCCTCATCCAAAACTTTGTAACCTTCTATCTTGGCCATTCCTGCTCCGATTCCCACCGTTCCAACTTTAATGGATTCCCCCAATTCCCACCATTTCATTTGTGTATCCCCTTTCCTCTTCCCATGATTCAAAAATTACCCACAATTCCACTTTATCAGTTTTTCCCCTCTATCTTTTCCATTCTTTATCCGATTCTGACCATTCCAACTTTAATCAATTCCCCCAATGCCCGCCACTCCATTTTTACCCACAATTCAAAAATTACCCATAATTCCACTTTTTCAGTTTTTCCCTTCTATCTTTGCCATTCTTCATCCGATTCTGACCGTTCCAACTTTCATCAATTCCCCCGATGCCCGCCACTCCATTTTTACCCACAATTCAAAAATTACCCATAATTCCACTTTTTCAGTTTTTCTCTTCTATCTTTGCCATTCTTCATCCGATTCTGACCGTTCCAACTTTAATCAATTCCCCCAATGCCCGCCACTCCATTTTTACCCACAATTCAAAAATTACCCATAATTCCACTTTTTCAGTTTTTCCCTTCTATCTTCACCATTCTTCATCCGATTTTTACCGTTCTAACTTTAATCCATTCTCCCAATGCCCGCCACTCCATTTTTACTCACAATTCAAAAATTTCCCACAATTCCACTTTTTCAGTTTTTCCCTTCTACCTTTGCCATTCTTCATCCGATTGCGACCGTTCCAAGTTTAATCGATTCATCCAATTCCCCCCATTCAATGGTAGTTTGAATTTTCTTCTTTCCAGAGTTCAAAAATTACCCACAATTCCACTTTTTCAGTTTATCACTTCTATCTTTGTCATTCTTCATCCGATTCGGACCGTTCTAACTTTAATCAATTCCCCCAATTCCCACCATTCCACATCATTCAACACCTTTGCCTTCAGAGGTTACACCTTCACACGCAATTTCTTCAGAAATTGCAAATATTCTAGTTATTGTGTGAAGGTGGAACCTTCACACATATGTTATTGTGCTCGGCCATTTTCTTTATTATTATTATTATTATTATTATTATTATTATTCTACTTCTGCCTGTTTTTCGACGGGTTTCAGCTCATTCCCAGTTTATCCGATTCACTTCGTTCCAATTTCACATTATTCCAGTTAAGCGCCCGAAGGGCGTTTCCATTTTTGGAATTCCAAGTATTCACAGTTTTCCCAGAATTCCCGGTTTTCCACCCCAAAAAGGCCCATTGACTTACATTGGGTCATTTTTTGTTTCATTCTTACAGCTTTCCCTTTTCATATTTTCAATATTTAACTCATTCATCTCGTTTTAGGGATCCTTCCCATCATTCCAGTAATTAATACTTTCCAATATTTTCCCATAATTCCATATTTTTCATCCTTCAAATATTCATAATTCATTTCCAATGGGAGGGCTTCCCATTCATTCCCAATGGGAGATTAAACATTTTACATTTTGAGCTTTCCTATTTCATATTCATAACATTTATCTCATACATTTCGCCTTATGGCTCATTCCCACCATTGTAACAGTTAATAATTATTAATATTTTTCCATAATTCAATATTTTTCATTTATAACGATTCCTAATTCATTCCCAGTGGTGGATTTAACATTTTTTACTTGAAGCTTCTCCACTTCACACTCACATTAATCAGTCAATACATTCCCCAATATCAATACTACTCATATTCACACCTTCCAGTAATTCATAACTATTTTCATATTTTTACCCATAATTCCTCATTCCCATTTTCCTCACCAAACTTTGTAACCTTCTATCTTGGCCATTCCTGCTCCGATTCCCACCGTTCCAACTTTAATCGATTCCCCATATTCCCGCCATTCCATTCGTGTATCCATTTTTCTCTTCGCATGATTAAAAAATTACCCACAATTCCACATACTGTACCTTTAATGAACCAATTCATTTTCAATGAGGTCATTCATTGTGTGGGCGTTTGGCCTTCGGTGACTGCTGGTTAGGAAGACAAAGTACTCCGTTTCACATGGGGTCGTCAAGCGACCGTCTTGGACACTTGCCCACATACACTGAGACTCCATTTCCCATCAACCCTCAGGGGCGGCCATCTTGGATATCTGATCAGACATCTCATGAGCGCTCAGCCCAACTTCCATCCAGGATGGCGGCCATCTTGGTTAACTCAGAACAATAAAAACAACACTCTCCTAATGTTGAACATCCAAACTAATAAATATAATCCCCCAAAATTCAGAATTTGAACTTTAAGTTTACTTTTTTCTTACTTTTTGACATTTTGTGATATTTTACAAAATTCAAAAAATTGTTGTTTTTTTCACTTTAATGACTACAGGTGTTTGAACGATTTAGTCCGACTCAGCGTTTAACCGTTCATCTTGACCCTGCCTATGATCTCAGGGTGTCATTTACCCACAATGCATCTGTTTTGCATAAGTAATAGCCCCCTAAAACTCGCGAAAAATCAGATTTTTGATGTTTCCTCTTGTGATATCTCCATTTGCGTCCGACCTATACTTATCGTTCCAAATTTAGGTGTTTCCCATTATGGGTTAGATTGCCAAGAACACCCCCGCACCAACAATTTATAGTTTTTCCCATTTTTTTACCCATAATTCCTCAGTTAATTGTTCTCGCCAAAACATTGTAACCTTCTGTCTTTGCCATTCTTCATCCGATTCCCACCGTTCCAACTTTATATGATTCCATTCATCCCCGCCGATTCATTGGTGTATTCGTTTACCTCTTACCAGAATTCAAAGTTGCACCACAATTCCACACACTGTACCTTTAATGAACCAATTCATTTTCAATGAGGTCATTCATTGTGTGGGCGTTTGGCCTTTGGTGACTACTGTTCAGGTAGACAAAGTACTCCATTTCCCATGGGGTCGTCAAGCGGCCATCTTGGACACTTGCCCACATACACTGAGACTCCATTTCCCATCAACCTTCAGGGGCGGCCATCTTGGATTTCTGATCAGACATCTCATTTAGTTTTTCCCTTCTATCTTTGCCAGTCTTCATCCGATTCCCACCGTTCCAACTTTAATCGATTCCCCATATTCCCGCCATTCCATTCGTGTATCCATTTTTCTCTTCCCAGATTTAAAAATTTTCCCACAATTCAACATACTGTACCTTTAATGAACCAATTCATTTTCAATGAGGTCATTCATTGTGTGGGCGTTTGGCCTTCGGTGACTGCTGGTTAGGAAGACAAAGTACTCCGTTTCCCATGGGGTCGTCAAGCGACCGTCTTGGACACTTGCCCACATACACTGAGACTCCATTTCCCATCAACCCTCAGGGGCGGCCATCTTGGATATCTGATCAGACATCTCATGAGCGCTCAGCCCAACTTCCATCCAGGATGGCGGCCATCTTGGTTAACTCAGAACAATAAAAACAACACTCTCCTAATGTTGAACATCCAAACTAATAAATATAATCCCCCAAAATTCAGAATTTGAACTTTAAGTTTACTTTTTTCTTACTTTTTGATATTTTGTGATATTTTACAAAATTCAAAAAATTGTTGTTTTTTTCACTTTAATGACTACAGGTGTTTGAACGATTTAGTCCGACTCAGCGTTTAACCGTTCATCTTGACCCTGCCTATGATCTCAGGGTGTCATTTACCCACAATGCATCTGTTTTGCATAAGTAATAGCCCCCTAAAACTTGCGAAAAATCAGATTTTTGATGTTTCCTCTTGTGATATCTCCATTTGCGTCCGACCTATACTTATCGTTCCAAATTTAGGTGTTTCCCATTATGGGTTAGATTGCCAAGAACACCCCCGCACCAACAATTTATAGTTTTTCCCATTTTTTTACCCATAATTCCTCAGTTAATTGTTCTCGCCAAAACATTGTAACCTTCTGTCTTTGCCATTCTTCATCCGATTCCCACCGTTCCAACTTTATATGATTCCATTCATCCCCGCCGATTCATTGGTGTATTCGTTTACCTCTTACCAGAATTCAAAGTTGCACCACAATTCCACACACTGTACCTTTAATGAACCAATTCATTTTCAATGAGGTCATTCATTGTGTGGGCGTTTGGCCTTTGGTGACTACTGTTCAGGTAGACAAAGTACTCCATTTCCCATGGGGTCGTCAAGCGGCCATCTTGGACACTTGCCCACATACACTGAGACTCCATTTCCCATCAACCTTCAGGGGCGGCCATCTTGGATTTCTGATCAGACATCTCATTTAGTTTTTCCCTTCTATCTTTGCCAGTCTTCATCCGATTCCCACCGTTCCAACTTTAATCGATTCCCCATATTCCCGCCATTCCATTCGTGTATCCATTTTTCTCTTCCCAGATTTAAAAATTTTCCCACAATTCAACATACTGTACCTTTAATGAACCAATTCATTTTCAATGAGGTCATTCATTGTGTGGGCGTTTGGCCTTCGGTGACTGCTGGTTAGGAAGACAAAGTACTCCGTTTCCCATGGGGTCGTCAAGCGACCGTCTTGGACACTTGCCCACATACACTGAGACTCCATTTCCCATCAACCCTCAGGGGCGGCCATCTTGGATATCTGATCAGACATCTCATGAGCGCTCAGCCCAACTTCCATCCAGGATGGCGGCCATCTTGGTTAACTCAGAACAATAAAAACAACACTCTCCTAATGTTGAACATCCAAACTAATAAATATAATCCCCCAAAATTCAGAATTTGAACTTTAAGTTTACTTTTTTCTTACTTTTTGATATTTTGTGATATTTTACAAAATTCAAAAAATTGTTGTTTTTTTCACTTTAATGACTACAGGTGTTTGAACGATTTAGTCCGACTCAGCGTTTAACCGTTCATCTTGACCCTGCCTATGATCTCAGGGTGTCATTTACCCACAATGCATCTGTTTTGCATAAGTAATAGCCCCCTAAAACTTGCGAAAAATCAGATTTTTGATGTTTCCTCTTGTGATATCTCCATTTGCGTCCGACCTATACTTATCGTTCCAAATTTAGGTGTTTCCCATTATGGGTTAGATTGCCAAGAACACCCCCGCACCAACAATTTATAGTTTTTCCCATTTTTTTACCCATAATTCCTCAGTTAATTGTTCTCGCCAAAACATTGTAACCTTCTGTCTTTGCCATTCTTCATCCGATTCCCACCGTTCCAACTTTATATGATTCCATTCATCCCCGCCGATTCATTGGTGTATTCGTTTACCTCTTACCAGAATTCAAAGTTGCACCACAATTCCACACACTGTACCTTTAATGAACCAATTCATTTTCAATGAGGTCATTCATTGTGTGGGCGTTTGGCCTTTGGTGACTACTGTTCAGGTAGACAAAGTACTCCATTTCCCATGGGGTCGTCAAGCGGCCATCTTGGACACTTGCCCACATACACTGAGACTCCATTTCCCATCAACCTTCAGGGGCGGCCATCTTGGATTTCTGATCAGACATCTCATTTAGTTTTTCCCTTCTATCTTTGCCAGTCTTCATCCGATTCCCACCGTTCCAACTTTAATCGATTCCCCATATTCCCGCCATTCCATTCGTGTATCCATTTTTCTCTTCCCAGATTTAAAAATTTTCCCACAATTCAACATACTGTACCTTTAATGAACCAATTCATTTTCAATGAGGTCATTCATTGTGTGGGCGTTTGGCCTTCGGTGACTGCTGGTTAGGAAGACAAAGTACTCCGTTTCCCATGGGGTCGTCAAGCGACCGTCTTGGACACTTGCCCACATACACTGAGACTCCATTTCCCATCAACCCTCAGGGGCGGCCATCTTGGATATCTGATCAGACATCTCATGAGCGCTCAGCCCAACTTCCATCCAGGATGGCGGCCATCTTGGTTAACTCAGAACAATAAAAACAACACTCTCCTAATGTTGAACATCCAAACTAATAAATATAATCCCCCAAAATTCAGAATTTGAACTTTAAGTTTACTTTTTTCTTACTTTTTGATATTTTGTGATATTTTACAAAATTCAAAAAATTGTTGTTTTTTTCACTTTAATGACTACAGGTGTTTGAACGATTTAGTCCGACTCAGCGTTTAACCGTTCATCTTGACCCTGCCTATGATCTCAGGGTGTCATTTACCCACAATGCATCTGTTTTGCATAAGTAATAGCCCCCTAAAACTTGCGAAAAATCAGATTTTTGATGTTTCCTCTTGTGATATCTCCATTTGCGTCCGACCTATACTTATCGTTCCAAATTTAGGTGTTTCCCATTATGGGTTAGATTGCCAAGAACACCCCCGCACCAACAATTTATAGTTTTTCCCATTTTTTTACCCATAATTCCTCAGTTAATTGTTCTCGCCAAAACATTGTAACCTTCTGTCTTTGCCATTCTTCATCCGATTCCCACCGTTCCAACTTTATATGATTCCATTCATCCCCGCCGATTCATTGGTGTATTCGTTTACCTCTTACCAGAATTCAAAGTTGCACCACAATTCCACACACTGTACCTTTAATGAACCAATTCATTTTCAATGAGGTCATTCATTGTGTGGGCGTTTGGCCTTTGGTGACTACTGTTCAGGTAGACAAAGTACTCCATTTCCCATGGGGTCGTCAAGCGGCCATCTTGGACACTTGCCCACATACACTGAAACTCCATTTCCCATCAACCCTCAGGGGCGGCCATCTTGGATATCTGATCAGACATCTCATGAGCGCTCAGCCCAACTTCCACCCAGGATGGCGGCCATCTTGGTTAACTCAGAACAATAAAAACAACACTCTCCTAATGTTGAACATCCAAACTATTAAATATAATCCCCCAAAATTCAGAATTTGAACTTTAAGTGTACTTTTTTCTCACTTTTTGAAATTTTGTGATATTTTACTAAATTCATAAAATTTTTGTTTTTTTCTCTTTAATGACTACAGGTGTTTGTCCGATTCAGGCCAATTCAGCGTTTAACCGTTCATCTTGACCCTGCCTATGACCTCAGAGTGTCATTTACCCACAATGCATCTGTTTTGCGTAAGTTATAGCCCCCTAAAACTCGCGAAAAATCTGATTTTTTATGTTTCCTCTTGTGATATCTCCATTTGCGTCCGACATATACTTATTGTTTCAATTTTAGGTGTTTCCCATCATGGGTTAGATTGCCAAGAACACCCCCGCACCAACAATTTATAGTTTTTCCCATTTTTTTACCCATAATTCCTCAGTTAATTGTTCTCGCCAAAACATTGTAACCTTCTGTCTTTGCCATTCTTCATCCGATTCCCACCGTTCCAACTTTATATGATTCCATTCATCCCCGCCAATTCATTGGTGTATTCATTTACCTCTTACCAGAATTCAAAGATTTACCACAATTCCACACACTGTACCTTTAATGAACCAATTCATTTTCAATGCGGTCATTCATTGTGTGGGCGTTTGGCCTTCGGTGACTACTGTTCAGGTAGACAAAGTACTCCATTTCCCATGGGGTCGTCAAGCGGCCATCTTGGACACTTGCCCACATACACTAAGACTCCATTTCCCATCAACCCTCAGGGGCGGCCATCTTGGATATCTGATCAGACAGCTCATGAGCGCTGAGCCCAACTTCCACCCAGGATGGCGGCCATCATGGTTTACTCAGAACAATAAAAACAACACTCTCCTAATGTTGAACATCCAATTTATTAAATATAATTCCCCAAAATTCAGAATTTGAACTTTAAGTGTACTTTTTTCTTACTTTTTGAAATTTTGTGATATTTTACAAAATTTGAAAAATTATTGTTTTTTCACTTTAATGACTACAGGTGTTTGTCCCATTCAGGCCGATTCAGCGTTTAACCATTCATCTTGACCCTTCCTATGAACTCAAAGTGTCATTTACCCACAATGCATCTGTTTTGCATAAGTAATAGCCCCCTAAAACTCGCGAAAAATCAGATTTTTGATGTTTCCGCTTGTGATATCTCCATTTGCGTCCGACCTATACATATCGTTCCAACTTTAGGTGTTTCCCATTATGGGTTAGATTGCAAGGAACACCCTCGCACCAACAATTTCAAGTTTTTCCCATTTTTTACCCATAATTCTTCAGTTAATTATTCTTGCCAAAACATTGTAACCTTCTGTCTTCGCCATTCTTTATCCGATTCCGACCGTTCAAACTTTATTTGATTCCATTCATCCCCACCAATTCATTGGTGTATTCATTTACCTCTTACCAGGAATCAAAATTTACCCACAATTCCACACACTGTACCTTTAATGAACCAATTCATTTTCAATGAGGTCATTCATTGTGTGGGCCTTTGGCCTTCGTGGACTACTGTTTAGGTAGACAAAGTACTCTTTTTCCCATGGGATCGTCATGTGGCCATCTTGGACACTTGACTACATACACCGAGACTCCATCTCCCATCAGCCCTCAGGGGCGGCCATCTTGGATATCTGATCAGACATCTCATTCAGTTTTTCCCTTCTATCTTTGCCAGTCTTCATCCGATTCCGACCGTTACAACTTTAATTGATTCCCCCGATTCCCGCCATTCCATTTTTACCCACAATTCAAAAATTACCCACAATTCCTTTTTTTCACTTTTTCCTTTCTATCTTTGCCATTCTTTATCCGATTCTGACCGTTCCAACTTTAATCAATTCTCCCAATGCCCGCCACTTCATTTTTACCCACAATTCAAAAATTACCCATAATTCCACTTTTTCAGTTTTTCCCTTCTATCTTTGCCATTCTTCATCCGATTGCGACCGTTCCAACTTTAATCAATTCCCCCAATTCTTGCCATTACATGGTGGTATCTATTTTCCTCTTCCCTGAATTCAAAAATTACCCACAATTCCACTTTTTCAGTTTTTCCCTTCTATCTTCACCATTTTTCATCCGATTCTTACCGTTCCAACTTTAATCAACTCCCCCAATGCCCGCCATTCCATTTTTACCCATTATTCAAAAATTACCCACAATTCCACTTTTTTACTTTTTCCCTTATACAATTGCCATTCTTCATCCGATTGCAACCGTTCGAAATTTAATCGATTCATCCAATTCCCCCCATTCAATGGTGGTTTGAATTTTCCTCTTTCCAGAGTTCAAAAATTACCCACAATTCCACTTTTTCAGTTTATCACTTCTATCTTTGTCATTCTTCATCCGATTCGGACCGTTCCAACTTTCATCAATTCCCCCGATGCCCGCCACTCCATTTTTACCCACAATTCAAAAATTACCCATAATTCCACTTTTTCAGTTTTTCCCTTCTATCTTTGCCATTCTTCATCCAATTGCGACCGTTCCAACTTGAATCAATTCCCCCAATTCCCGCCATTACATGGTGGTATCTATTTTCTTCTTACCTGAATTAAAAAATTACCCACAATTCCACTTTTTCAGTTTTTCCCTTCTATCTTTTCCATTCTTCATCCGATTGTGACCGTTCCAACATTAATCAATTCCCCTGATGCCCGCCACTCCATTTTTACCCACAATTCAAAAATTACCCATAATTCCACTTTTTCAGTTTTTCCCTTCTATCTTTGCCATTCTTCATCCGATTCTGACCGTTCCAACTTTCATCAATTCCCCCGATGCCCGCCACTCCATTTTTACCCACAATTCAAAAATTACCCATAATTCCACTTTTTCAGTTTTTCCCTTCTATCTTTGCCATTCTTCATCCGATTCTGACCGTTCCAACTTTAATCAATTCCCCCAATGCCCGCCACTCCATTTTTACCC
Source organism: Hippichthys cyanospilos (assembly GCF_059441005.1). Classification (NCBI taxonomy): domain Eukaryota; kingdom Metazoa; phylum Chordata; class Actinopteri; order Syngnathiformes; family Syngnathidae; genus Hippichthys; species Hippichthys cyanospilos. The sequence continues at coordinate 6,693,864 of NC_142373.1, forward strand.
ACAATTCAAAAATTACCCATAATTCCACTTTTTCAGTTTTTCCCTTCTATCTTCACCATTCTTCATCCGATTTTTACCGTTCTAACTTTAATCCATTCTCCCAATGCCCGCCACTCCATTTTTACTCACAATTCAAAAATTTCCCACAATTCCACTTTTTCAGTTTTTCCCTTCTACCTTTGCCATTCTTCATCCGATTGCGACCGTTCCAAGTTTAATCGATTCATCCAATTCCCCCCATTCAATGGTAGTTTGAATTTTCTTCTTTCCAGAGTTCAAAAATTACCCACAATTCCACTTTTTTAGTTTATCACTTCTATCTTTGTCATTCTTCATCCGATTCGGACCGTTCCAACTTTAATCAATTCCCCCAATTCCCACCATTCCACATCATTCAACACCTTTGCCTTCAGAGGTTACACCTTCACACGCAATTTCTTCAGAAATTGCAAATATTCTAGTTATTATTATTATTCTTATTCTGCCTGTTTTTCGACGGATTTCAGCTCATTCCCAGTTTATCCGATTCACACCGTTCCAATTTGACACTATTCCAGTTAAGCGCCCGAAGGGCGTTTCCATTTTTGGAATTCCAAGTATTCACAGTTTTCCCAGAATTCCCGGTTTTCCACCCCAAAAAGGCCCATTGACTTACATTGGGTCCTTTTTTGTTTCATTATTACAGCTTTCCCTTTTCATATTTTCAATATTTAACTCATTCATCTCGTTTTAGGGATCCTTCCCATCATTCCAGTAATTAATACATTCCAATATTTTCCCATAATTCCATATTTTTCATCCTTCAAATATTCATAATTCATTTCCAATGGGAGGGCTTCCCATTCATTCCCAATGGGAGATTAAACATTTTACATTTTGAGCTTTCCTATTTCATATTCATAACATTTATCTCATACATTTCGCCTTATGGCTCATTCCCACCATTGTAACAGTTAATAATTATTAATATTTTCCCATAATTCAATATTTTTCATTTATAACAATTCATAATTCATTCCCAGTGGTGGATTTAACATTTTTTACTTGAAGCTTCTCCACTTCACACTCACATTAATCAGTCAATACATTCCCCAATATCAATACTACTCATATTCACACCTTCCAGTAATTCATAACTATTTTCATATTTTTACCCATAATTCCTCATTCCCATTTTCCTCATCCAAAACTTTGTAACCTTCTATCTTGGCCATTCCTGCTCCGATTCCCACCGTTCCAACTTTAATGGATTCCCCCAATTCCCACCATTTCATTTGTGTATCCCCTTTCCTCTTCCCATGATTCAAAAATTACCCACAATTCCACTTTATCAGTTTTTCCCCTCTATCTTTTCCATTCTTTATCCGATTCTGACCATTCCAACTTTAATCAATTCCCCCAATGCCCGCCACTCCATTTTTACCCACAATTCAAAAATTACCCATAATTCCACTTTTTCAGTTTTTCCCTTCTATCTTTGCCATTCTTCATCCGATTCTGACCGTTCCAACTTTCATCAATTCCCCCGATGCCCGCCACTCCATTTTTACCCACAATTCAAAAATTACCCATAATTCCACTTTTTCAGTTTTTCCCTTCTATCTTTGCCATTCTTCATCCAATTGCGACCGTTCCAACTTGAATCAATTCCCCCAATTCCCGCCATTACATGGTGGTATCTATTTTCTTCTTACCTGAATTAAAAAATTACCCACAATTCCACTTTTTCAGTTTTTCCCTTCTATCTTTTCCATTCTTCATCCGATTGTGACCGTTCCAACATTAATCAATTCCCCTGATGCCCGCCACTCCATTTTTACCCACAATTCAAAAATTACCCATAATTCCACTTTTTCAGTTTTTCCCTTCTATCTTTGCCATTCTTCATCCGATTCTGACCGTTCCAACTTTCATCAATTCCCCCGATGCCCGCCACTCCATTTTTACCCACAATTCAAAAATTACCCATAATTCCACTTTTTCAGTTTTTCCCTTCTATCTTTGCCATTCTTCATCCGATTCTGACCGTTCCAACTTTAATCAATTCCCCCAATGCCCGCCACTCCATTTTTACCCACAATTCAAAAATTACCCATAATTCCACTTTTTCAGTTTTTCCCTTCTATCTTCACCATTCTTCATCCGATTTTTACCGTTCTAACTTTAATCCATTCTCCCAATGCCCGCCACTCCATTTTTACTCACAATTCAAAAATTTCCCACAATTCCACTTTTTCAGTTTTTCCCTTCTACCTTTGCCATTCTTCATCCGATTGCGACCGTTCCAAGTTTAATCGATTCATCCAATTCCCCCCATTCAATGGTAGTTTGAATTTTCTTCTTTCCAGAGTTCAAAAATTACCCACAATTCCACTTTTTCAGTTTATCACTTCTATCTTTGTCATTCTTCATCCGATTCGGACCGTTCCTACTTTAATCAATTCCCCCAATTCCCACCATTCCACATCATTCAACACCTTTGCCTTCAGAGGTTACACCTTCACACGCAATTTCTTCAGAAATTGCAAATATTCTAGTTATTATTATTATTATTCCGCCCTGTTTTTCGGCACGTTTCAACTCATTCCCAGTTTATTTAATTCACCCCGTTCCACTTTCATGTTATTCCACTTATTCGGGAATGAGGGGTTTCCATTTTTCACATTCCAAATATTCACAGTTTTCCCCGAATTCCCGGTTTTCCACCCCAAAAAGTTCCATTGACTTACATTGGGTCATTTTTCGTTTCATTATTACAGCTTTCCTTTTTAATATTTTCAATATTTAACTCATACATCTCGTCTTAGGGATCCTTCCCGTCATTCCAGTAATTAATACATTTCAATATTTTCCCATAATTCCATATTTTTCCATCTTTAAATATCCATAATTCATTTCCAATGGGAGGGCTTCCCATTCATTCCCAATGGGAGATTGAACATTTCACATTTTGAGCTTTCCTTTTTCATATTCATAACATTTAACTCATTCATTCTGCCTTATGGCTCATTCCCATCATTCCTAGAGTTCATAATTATTCATATTTTCCCATAATTCCATATTTTTCACCTATTACAATTCATAATTCATTCCCAATGGCCGATTTAACATTTCTTATTTGAAGCTTCCCAATACCACATTTAAATCATTCAGCTAATGCATTTCACATTGTCATCATTATATATTATAACACATTCCAGTATTTCATAAATATATTAAAAATATTACCCATAATTCCTCATTCCCATTTTATTCAACAAAACTTTGTAACGTTCTATCTCGGCCATTCCTGCTCCGATTCCCACCGTTCCAACTTTAATCGATTCCACTGATGCCCGCCATTCCATTCGTGTATCCATTTACCTCTTCTCAAAATTAAAAATTTTGTCACAATTCCACACACTGTACCTTTAATAAACCAATTCATTTTCAATGAGGTCATTCATTGTGTGGGCGTTTCGCCTTCGGTGACTGCTGGTTAGGAAGACAAAGTACTCCGTTTCCCAAGGGGTCGTCAAGCGGCCATCTTGGACACTTGCCCACATACACTGAGACTCCATTTCCCATCAACCCTCAGGGGCGGCCATCTTGGATATCTGATCAGACATCTCTTGAGCGCTCAGCCCAACTTCCACCCAGGATGGCGGCCATCTTGGTTAACTCAGAACAATAAAAACAACACTCTCCTAATGTTGAACATCCAAACTAATAATTATAATCCCCCAAAATTCAGAATTTGAACTTTAAGTGTACTTTTTTCTTACTTTTTGAAATTTTGTGATATTTTACAAAATTCAAAAAATTGTTGTTTTTTTCACTTTAATGACTACAGGTGTTTGTCCGATTCAGTTTGACTCAGCGTTTAACCGTTCATCTTGACCCTGCCTATGACCTCAGGGTGTCATTTACCCACAATGCATCTGTTTTGCATAAGTAGTAGCCCCCTAAAACTCGCGAAAAATGCAATTTTTTTTGTTTCCTCTTGTGATATCTCCATTTGCGTCCGACCTATACTTATCATTCCAACTTTAGGTGTTTCCCATTCTGGGTTAGATTGCCAAGAACACCCCCGCACCAACAATTTATAGTTTTTCCCATTTTTTACCCATAATTCCTCAGTTAATTGTTCTCGCCAAAACATTTTAACCTTCTGTCTTTGCCATTCTTCATCCGATTCCCACCGTTCCAACTTTATATGATTCCATTCATCCCCGCCAATTCATTGGCGTATTCATTTACCTCTTACCAGAATTCAAAGATTTACCACAATTCCACACACTGTACCTTTAATGAACCAATTCATTTTCAATGCGGTCATTCATTGTGTGGGCGTTTGGCCTTCGGTGACTACTGTTCAGGTAGACAAAGTACTCCATTTCCCATGGGGTCGTCAAGCGGCCATCTTGGACACTTGCCCACATACACTGAGACTCCATTTCCCATCAACCCTCAGGGGCGGCCATCTTGGATATCTGATCAGACATCTCATGAGCGCTCAGCCCAACTTCCACCCAGGATGGCGGCCATCTTGGTTAACTCAGAACAATAAAAACAACACTCTCCTAATGTTGAACATCCAAACTATTAAATATAATCCCCCAAAATTCAGAATTTGAACTTTAAGTGTACTTTTTTCTCACTTTTTGAAATTTTGTGATATTTTACTAAATTCATAAAATTTTTGTTTTTTTCTCTTTAATGACTACAGGTGTTTGTCCGATTCAGGCCAAGTCAGCGTTTAACCGTTCATCTTGACCCTGCCTATGACCTCAGAGTGTCATTTACCCACAATGCATCTGTTTTGCGTAAGTTATAGCCCCCTAAAACTCGCGAAAAATCTGATTTTTTATGTTTCCTCTTGTGATATCTCCATTTGCGTCCGACATATACTTATTGTTTCAATTTTAGGTGTTTCCCATCATGGGTTAGATTGCCAAGAACACCCCCGCACCAACAATTTATAGTTTTTCCCATTTTTTTAACCATAATTCCTCAGTTAATTGTTCTCGCCAAAACATTGTAACCTTCTGTCTTTGCCATTCTTCATCCGATTCCCACCGTTCTAACTTTATATGATTCCATTCATCCCCGCCAATTCATTGGTGTATTTGTTTACCTCTTACCAGAATTCAAAGTTGCGCCACAATTCCACACACTGTACCTTTAATGAACCAATTCATTTTCAATGAGGTCATTCATTGTGTGGGCGTTTGGCCTTTGGTGACTACTGTTGAGGTAGTCAAAGTACTCCATTTCCCATGGGGTCGTCAAGCGGCCATCTTGGACACTTGCCCACATACACTGAGACTCCATTTCCCATCAAACCTCAGGGGCGGCCATCTTGGATATCTGATCAGACATTTCATGAGCGCTCAGCCCAACTTCCACCCAGGATGGCGGCCATCTTGGTTAACTCAGAACAATAAAAACAACTCTCTCCAAATGTTGAACATCCAAACTATTAAATCTAATCCGCCAAAATTCAGAATTTGAACTTTATGTGTACTTTTTTCTCACTTTTTGAAATGTTGTGATATTTTACAAAATTCAAATAAATACTGTTTTTTTCACTTTAATGATTACAGGTGTTTGTCCGATTCAGGCCGATTCAGCGTTTAACCGTTCATATTGACCCTGCCTATGACCTCAGAGTGTCATTTACCCACAATGCATCTGTTTTGCGTAAGTTATAGCCCCCTAAAACTCGCGAAAAATCTGATTTTTTATGTTTCCTCTTGTGATATCTCCATTTGCGTCCGACATATACTTATTGTTTCAATTTTAGGTGTTTCCCATCATGGGTTAGATTGCCAAGAACACCCCCGCACCAACAATTTATAGTTTTTCCCATTTTTTTAACCATAATTCCTCAGTTAATTGTTCTCGCCAAAACATTGTAACCTTCTGTCTTTGCCATTCTTCATCCGATTCCCACCGTTCTAACTTTATATGATTCCATTCATCCCCGCCAATTCATTGGTGTATTCGTTTACCTCTTACCAGAATTCAAAGTTGCGCCACAATTCCACACACTGTACCTTTAATGAACCAATTCATTTTCAATGAGGTCATTCATTGTGTGGGCGTTTGGCCTTTGGTGACTACTGTTGAGGTAGTCAAAGTACTCCATTTCCCATGGGGTCGTCAAGCGGCCATCTTGGACACTTGCCCACATACACTGAGACTCCATTTCCCATCAAACCTCAGGGGCGGCCATCTTGGATATCTGATCAGACATTTCATGAGCGCTCAGCCCAACTTCCACCCAGGATGGCGGCCATCTTGGTTAACTCAGAACAATAAAAACAACTCTCTCCAAATGTTGAACATCCAAACTATTAAATCTAATCCGCCAAAATTCAGAATTTGAACTTTATGTGTACTTTTTTCTCACTTTTTGAAATGTTGTGATATTTTACAAAATTCAAATAAATACTGTTTTTTTCACTTTAATGATTACAGGTGTTTGTCCGATTCAGGCCGATTCAGCGTTTAACCGTTCATATTGACCCTGCCTATGACCTCAGAGTGTCATTTACCCACAATGCATCTGTTTTGCGTAAGTTATAGCCCCCTAAAACTCGCGAAAAATCTGATTTTTTATGTTTCCTCTTGTGATATCTCCATTTGCGTCCGACATATACTTATTGTTTCAATTTTAGGTGTTTCCCATCATGGGTTAGATTGCCAAGAACACCCCCGCACCAACAATTTATAGTTTTTCCCATTTTTTTAACCATAATTCCTCAGTTAATTGTTCTCGCCAAAACATTGTAACCTTCTGTCTTTGCCATTCTTCATCCGATTCCCACCGTTCTAACTTTATATGATTCCATTCATCCCCGCCAATTCATTGGTGTATTCGTTTACCTCTTACCAGAATTCAAAGTTGCGCCACAATTCCACACACTGTACCTTTAATGAACCAATTCATTTTCAATGAGGTCATTCATTGTGTGGGCGTTTGGCCTTTGGTGACTACTGTTGAGGTAGTCAAAGTACTCCATTTCCCATGGGGTCGTCAAGCGGCCATCTTGGACACTTGCCCACATACACTGAGACTCCATTTCCCATCAAACCTCAGGGGCGGCCATCTTGGATATCTGATCAGACATTTCATGAGCGCTCAGCCCAACTTCCACCCAGGATGGCGGCCATCTTGGTTAACTCAGAACAATAAAAACAACTCTCTCCAAATGTTGAACATCCAAACTATTAAATCTAATCCGCCAAAATTCAGAATTTGAACTTTATGTGTACTTTTTTCTCACTTTTTGAAATGTTGTGATATTTTACAAAATTCAAATAAATACTGTTTTTTTCACTTTAATGATTACAGGTGTTTGTCCGATTCAGGCCGATTCAGCGTTTAACCGTTCATATTGACCCTGCCTATGACCTCAGAGTGTCATTTACCCACAATGCATCTGTTTTGCGTAAGTTATAGCCCCCTAAAACTCGCGAAAAATCAGATTTTTTATGTTTCCTCTTGTGATATCTCCATTTGCGTCCGACCTAAACTTATCGTTCCAACTTTAGGTGTTTCCCATTATGGGTTAGATTGCCAAGAATACCCTCGCACCAAACATTTCAAGTTTTCCCCATTTTTTTACCCATAATTCCTCAGTTAATTGTTCTTGCCAAAACATTGTAACCTTCTGTCTTCGCCATTCTTCATCCGATTCCCACCGTTCAAACTTTAATCGATTCCATTCATCCTCGCCAATTCATTGGTGTATTCATTTACCTCTTAGCAGAATACAAAATTTTCCCACCATTCCACATACTGTACCTTTAATGAACCAATTCATTTTCAATGAGGTCATTCATTGTGTGGGCGTTTGGCCTTCGTGGACTACTGTTTAGGTAGACAGAGTACTCCATTTCCCATGGGGTCGTCAGGTGGCCATCTTGGACACTTGACTACATACACTGAGACTCCATTTCCCATCAAACCTCAGGGGCGGCCATCTTGGATATCTGATCAGACATCTCATTCAGTTTTTCCCTTGTATCTTTGCTAGTCTTCATCCGATTCCGACCGTTCCAATTTTAATCGATTCCCCCTATGCCCGCTATTCCATTTTTACCCACTAATCAAAAATTACCCACAATTCCACTTATTCAGTTTTTCCCTTATATCTTTGCCATTCTTCATCCGATTCCTACCGTTCCAACTTTAAACGATTCCCTCAAGTCCTGCCAGTTCTAGGTTATATCCTTTTACTTCTTCCCAGTATTGAAAAATTACCCACAATTCCACTTTTTTAGTTTTTCCCTTATATCTTTTCCATTTTTCATCCGATTCCAACCGTTCCAACTTTAATCGATTCCCCCAAGTCCCGCCATTCCATGGTGGTATCCACTTTTTCCCCAGAGTTTAAAATTTACCCACAATTCCACTTTTTCAGTTTTTCCCTTAAATCTTTGCCATTCTTCATCCGATTTCGACCGTTCCTACTTTAATCGATTCACCCAATTCCTTGCATTCCACATCATTCAACACCTATCCTTTCAGGTGTTTCACCTTCACACGCAATTTCTTCAGGAATTGCACATATTCTAGTTGTGTGAAGGTGAAACCTTCACACTTATGTTTTTCTCCACCTTTATTATTATTATTATTTTTTTTATTCCGACCGTTTTTTAGGTACGTTTCAACTCATTCCCAGTTCATCCAATTCATGCCGTTCAAACTTCATATCATTCTACATATTCATGTTTAGTGCGGGTCTATTTTTCAAGTTTCAACTTTTCATCGTTTTCCTACAATTTAAGTTTTTGTACCGTAAAAATGGCCTAATGTTAAGTGAATGGGCTGGTCTTCGTGCTTTATTTTTAAACTTTAACGTTTTCGATATTTCCTATGTCTCGGTGGCGCATGGGATTTGTGTACGGCATTCGCACTTCATGTTCGTGGGTTCAATTCCAGGCTGCGTCATTTTTTAGTTGTGTGAGTCTTTTTTAGTTAGTGCGGGTCTATTTTTCAAGTTTCAACTTTTAATCGTTTTCCTACAATTTAAGTTTTTGTACCGTAAAAACGGCCTAATGTTAAGTGATTGGAGCGTTCTTCCTACTTCCTTTTAAAGCGTTCACGGTTTCGTCATTTCCCGTGGCTCAGACGTTCTGTTGACGTATATCTACTACATGTTCGTGCGTTCGATCCCCGCTGTGTCTTTTCACACATTCAGTGTTTTTTTCAGTTAATTCAGTATTTTTTTTTTGGTTTCAATTCCTTCCCAGTTCATCCAATTCATGCCGTTCGAACTTCATATCATTCCACATATTCACGTGAAGTGCTTTTTTATTTTTCAAGGTTCAACTATTCATCGTTTTCCTACAATTTACGTTTTTTATACTATTCATATTTAAAGAATTTAGCCTTTTCAAACTGTTCTTACTTTCATTTCATCTTTTCATTCCACAGTTGAACTTTTTTCAGTTTTTTAACTTTGTATTATTCGTAGTTCTTCATAGATTCACGTTCAAAAATACTTCATTCCCTAGTGTGGTCTTACACTGCCCCCCAGTGGCCCAGTGGTAGAGTTGTCATCTTCAACATGTCCGTGTCCCGGTTCGGGCAAATCGCGTTTCACGTTTACAGTTCAACTTTCAGCTACAATTCAAGTTTTTGTACCGTAAACATTGTCTAATGTTAAGTGAATGGTGTTGTTAAGAAGTTTCTGATTATACTTAACGATTTCGTGTTTGAATCGTTCTGTTATTACTATTTACGTCTGGACATGTTTCTCCTGTGGTCATGTGATCTTCCTAGCAACCGCCTAGCAACTAATCACAAGTTGCGTTTCATTCCTCCACTACCAATCAGGACTCTGTTTACACTATCATAGGTTGTTTTGCAGGTATGCGGTCAGTCGGCAGGTATCGTTGTAACGGACAGTCATTTTTTCTGCTTTCAATCATTCTGTGGATTATCTCATTCCTTTCATTATTATTCCGTGCGTCCATGAGAATGTAAGTACAGTTTGAATATGTTGTCCGTTCGTGGTTTTGGATACATGTTTACGTTTGCACGGCTTCACTTTGTCCATTAATGTCTAAGTTGTTATTGCACCTAAGTTTGGTATAATTGCTAAAGGCAAATATACCGTACTTTTCATACTTCACTTTTAGTATTCACGTTAAAGTTTCATCCACAAAAAGTGCATGTTTGTCGCATGTTTGCCGTGTGTGCCAATATGATCCTTCCGCCGTAAGGGAGTGACGTCACCGCCCACTCAAATCTATTCGGCTCCATTAACCCTTTCCTACCTAACGCACATTTTGGAACGATTGGGTTGAATTCATTCTTCCTATCATTGTACGGTATGTTTGCCTGTGTTGTTTATGTTATTCTAAGCTAATATAGAGTCATGTGAGCATATGATGTAACATATTGTACAATGTTAGTTATGTTAGTTATCAATGTTTAGTGAATGTTCTCTGCTCTCCTTTGCAGAGACCACACACCCACAATCAAACATAGAACACACACAGAACACACAAACACAGAAACACACACACACCAACCCAGATAAATAAATAGAACATTATATACAAATAAAGAGTGGCATGAGAGTGTGCATCGTCTTTATGTTCTGGCCGGACAACCAGATAAGATTGAGGATCCTCTGAATCAGTCAAGTACAGTCCTTTCAAGGAGGTCACAAGTTTGGACGCTACTCCGACACCTCCATTACAGGTGTGATTCAAAAACATGCAGGATACAAGCCCTCGAAGACTGGAGTTTGACACCTATAGTTTAGTTACACAAAGTAATCCATTTCCCATGTTGCCATCGGGCGGCCATCTTAGACCACTGAAGACACCAACTCCAATCTGCCCTCATGGGCGGCCATCTTGGACATTTTATTAGACGTCTCATTACCTTTCACTACTGCTTCCACCTAGTACAGCATCTGGCTTGGTTAACTCAGCTTGATTCATACGTTTTAGTTTTTTTCAGTTTTTCAACTCTGTATTATTCACATTTCTTCACTGTTTCACATCAATCCACAATCCACCTCATTCAATCCACCTCATTCAAATGATAAGCTCATTCATTAACAGGAGTTTAAAACTCCAGTCCTCGAGGGCTGATATCCTGCATGTTTTTGAATCACATCATTCACTTAACATTAGGCCTAATGTCACAGATTCACACTATTCCAGTTCAACTTTTCTCAGTTTTTCAACTTTGTAGGATTCATAATTTTTCACAGATTCACATCATTCTCCAGTTCAACTTTTTCAGTTTTTCATTCATCTTCAAATTCCACAGTTCAACTTTTTTACAGTTTTTCAACTTTGTATTCATATTTCTTCACAGATTCATACCATTCAATCGTTCCACATCATTCCACTTTTCAACTCCCAAACCTTCAACGGTTTCACCTTCACACGCAATTTCTTCAGAAATTGCACTTTTTCTAGTTATTATTATTATTCTTATTCTGCCTGTTTTTCGACGGATTTCAGCTCATTCCCAGTTTATCCGATTCACACCGTTCCAATTTCACATTATTCCAGTAAAGCGCCCGAAGGGCGTTTCCATTTTTGGAATTCCAAGTATTCACAGTTTTCCCAGAATTCCCGGTTTTCCACCCCAAAAAGTCCCATTGACTAACATTGGGTCATATTTTGTTTCATTATTACAGCTCTCCCTTTTCATATTTTCAATATTTAACTTATTCATCTCGTTATAGGGATCCTTCCTATCATTCCAGTAATTAATACATTCCAATATTTTCCCATAATTCCATATTTTTCATCCTTCAAATATTCATAATTCATTTCCAATGGGAGGGCTTCCCATTCATTCCCAATGGGAGATTAAACATTTCACATTTTGAGCTTTCCTATTTCATATTCATAACATTTAACTCATACATTTCGCCTGTTGGCTCATTCCCACTATTGTAACAATTAATAATTTTCAATATTTTCCCATAATTACATATTTTTCATGTATAACAATTCATAATTCATTCCCAGTGGCGGACTTAACATTTTTTATTTAAAGCTTCTCCACTTCACACTCACATTAATCAGTTAATACATTCCCCAATTTGAATACTACTCATATTCACACCTTCCAGTAATTCATAACTATTTTCATATTTTTACCCATAATTCCTCATTCCCATTTTCCTCATCCAAAACTTTGTAACCTTCTATCTTGGCCATTCCTGCTCCGATTCCCACCGTTCCAACTTTAATGGATTCCCCCAATTCCCACCATTTCATTTGTGTATCCCCTTTCCTCTTCCCATGATTCAAAAATTACCCACAATTCCACTTTATCAGTTTTTCCCCTCTATCTTTTCCATTCTTTATCCGATTCTGACCATTCCAACTTTAATCAATTCCCCCAATGCCCGCCACTCCATTTTTACCCACAATTCAAAAATTACCCATAATTCCACTTTTTCAGTTTTTCCCTTCTATCTTTGCCATTCTTCATCCGATTCTGACCGTTCCAACTTTCATCAATTCCCCCGATGCCCGCCACTCCATTTTTACCCACAATTCAAAAATTACCCATAATTCCACTTTTTCAGTTTTTCCCTTCTATCTTTGCCATTCTTCATCCAATTGCGACCGTTCCAACTTGAATCAATTCCCCCAATTCCCGCCATTACATGGTGGTATCTATTTTCTTCTTACCTGAATTAAAAAATTACCCACAATTCCACTTTTTCAGTTTTTCCCTTCTATCTTTTCCATTCTTCATCCGATTGTGACCGTTCCAACATTAATCAATTCCCCTGATGCCCGCCACTCCATTTTTACCCACAATTCAAAAATTACCCATAATTCCACTTTTTCAGTTTTTCCCTTCTATCTTTGCCATTCTTCATCCGATTCTGACCGTTCCAACTTTCATCAATTCCCCCGATGCCCGCCACTCCATTTTTACCCACAATTCAAAAATTACCCATAATTCCACTTTTTCAGTTTTTCCCTTCTATCTTTGCCATTCTTCATCCGATTCTGACCGTTCCAACTTTAATCAATTCCCCCAATGCCCGCCACTCCATTTTTACCCACAATTCAAAAATTACCCATAATTCCACTTTTTCAGTTTTTCCCTTCTATCTTTGCCGTTCTTCATCCGATTGCGACCGTTCCAACTTTAAACAATTCCCCCAATTCCCGCCATTCCATGATGTATCTATTTTCTTCTTACGTAATTTCAAAAATTACCCATAATTCCACTTTTTCAGTTTTTCCCTTCTATCTTTGCCATTCTTCATCCGATTGCGACCGTTCCAACTTTAATCAATTCCCCCAATTCTTGCCATTACATGGTGGTATCTATTTTCCTCTTCCCTGAATTCAAAAATTACCCACAATTCCACTTTTTCAGTTTTTCCCTTCTATCTTCACCATTTTTCATCCGATTCTTACCGTTCCAACTTTAATCAACTCCCCCAATGCCCGCCATTCTATTTTTACCCATATTTCAAAAATTACCCACAATTCCACTTTTTTAGTTTTTCCCTTATACAATTGCCATTCTTCATCCGATTGCAACCGTTCCAAGTTTAATTGATTCATCCAATTCCCCCCATTCAATGGTGGTTTGAATTTTCCTCTTTCCAGAGTTCAAAAATTACCCACAATTCCACTTTTTCAGTTTATCACTTCTATCTTTGTCATTCTTCATCCGATTCGGACCGTTCCAACTTTAATCAATTCGCCCAATGCCCGCCACTCCATTTTTTTTACCTACAATTAAAATATTACCCACAATTCCACTTTTTCAGTTTTTCCCCTCTATCTTTGCTATTCTTCATCCGATTCCAACCGTTCCAACTTTAATCGATTCCCCCAATTCCCACCATTCCACATCATTCAACACCTTTGCTTTCAGAGGTTACACCTTCACACGCAATTTCTTCAGAAATTGCAAATATTCTAGTTATTGTGTGAAGGTGGAACCTTCACACATATGTTATTGTGCTCGGCCATTTTCTTTATTATTATTATTATTATTATTCTACTTCTGCCTGTTTTTCGACGGGTTTCAGCTCATTCCCAGTTTATCCGATTCACACCGTTCCAATTTCACATTATTCCAGTAAAGCGCCCGAAGGGCGTTTCCATTTTTGGAATTCCAAGTATTCACAGTTTTCCCAGAATTCCCGGTTTTCCACCCCAAAAAGGCCCATTGACTAACATTGGGTCATATTTTGTTTCATTATTACAGCTCTCCCTTTTCATATTTTCAATATTTAACTTATTCATCTCGTTATAGGGATCCTTCCTATCATTCCAGTAATTAATACATTCCAATATTTTCCCATAATTCCATATTTTTCATCCTTCAAATATTCATAATTCATTTCCAATGGGAGGGCTTCCCATTCATTCCCAATGGGAGATTAAACAATTTACATTTTGAGGTTTCCTATTTCATATTCATAACATTTAACTCATACATTTCGCCTTATGGCTCATTCCCACTATTGTAACAATTAATAATTTTCAATATTTTCCCATAATTACATATTTTTCATGTATAACAACTCATAATTCATTCCCAGTGGCGGACTTAACATTTTTTATTTAAAGCTTCTCCACTTCACACTCACATTAATCAGTTAATACATTCCCCAATTTGAATACTACTCATATTCACACCTTCCAGTAATTCATAACTATTTTCATATTTTTACCCATAATTCCTCATTCCCATTTTCCTCATCCAAAACTTTGTAACCTTCTATCTTGGCCATTCCTGCTCCGATTCCCACCGTTCCAACTTTAATGGATTCCCCCAATTCCCACCATTTCATTTGTGTATCCCCTTTCCTCTTCCCATGATTCAAAAATTACCCACAATTCCACTTTATCAGTTTTTCCCCTCTATCTTTTCCATTCTTTATCCGATTCTGACCATTCCAACTTTAATCAATTCCCCCAATGCCCGCCACTCCATTTTTACCCACAATTCAAAAATTACCCATAATTCCACTTTTTCAGTTTTTCCCTTCTATCTTTGCCATTCTTCATCCGATTCTGACCGTTCCAACTTTCATCAATTCCCCCGATGCCCGCCACTCCATTTTTACCCACAATTCAAAAATTACCCATAATTCCACTTTTTCAGTTTTTCCCTTCTATCTTTGCCATTCTTCATCCAATTGCGACCGTTCCAACTTGAATCAATTCCCCCAATTCCCGCCATTACATGGTGGTATCTATTTTCTTCTTACCTGAATTAAAAAATTACCCACAATTCCACTTTTTCAGTTTTTCCCTTCTATCTTTTCCATTCTTCATCCGATTGTGACCGTTCCAACATTAATCAATTCCCCTGATGCCCGCCACTCCATTTTTACCCACAATTCAAAAATTACCCATAATTCCACTTTTTCAGTTTTTCCCTTCTATCTTTGCCATTCTTCATCCGATTCTGACCGTTCCAACTTTCATCAATTCCCCCGATGCCCGCCACTCCATTTTTACCCACAATTCAAAAATTACCCATAATTCCACTTTTTCAGTTTTTCCCTTCTATCTTTGCCATTCTTCATCCGATTCTGACCGTTCCAACTTTAATCAATTCCCCCAATGCCCGCCACTCCATTTTTACCCACAATTCAAAAATTACCCATAATTCCACTTTTTCAGTTTTTCCCTTCTATCTTCACCATTCTTCATCCGATTTTTACCGTTCTAACTTTAATCCATTCTCCCAATGCCCGCCACTCCATTTTTACTCACAATTCAAAAATTTCCCACAATTCCACTTTTTCAGTTTTTCCCTTCTACCTTTGCCATTCTTCATCCGATTGCGACCGTTCCAAGTTTAATCGATTCATCCAATTCCCCCCATTCAATGGTAGTTTGAATTTTCTTCTTTCCAGAGTTCAAAAATTACCCACAATTCCACTTTTTCAGTTTATCACTTCTATCTTTGTCATTCTTCATCCGATTCGGACCGTTCTAACTTTAATCAATTCCCCCAATTCCCACCATTCCACATCATTCAACACCTTTGCCTTCAGAGGTTACACCTTCACACGCAATTTCTTCAGAAATTGCAAATATTCTAGTTATTATTATTATTATTATTATTATTCCGCCCTGTTTTTCGGCACGTTTCAACTCATTCCCAGTTTATTTAATTCACCCCGTTCCACTTTCATGTTATTCCACTTATTCGGGAATGAGGGGTTTCCATTTTTCACATTCCAAATATTCACAGTTTTCCCAGAATTCCCGGTTTTCCACCCCAAAAAGTTCCATTGACTTACATTGGGTCATTTTTCGTTTCATTATTACAGCTTTCCTTTTTAATATTTTCAATATTTAACTCATACATCTCGTCTTAGGGATCCTTCCCGTCATTCCAGTAATTAATACATTTCAATATTTTCCCATAATTCCATATTTTTCCATCTTTAAATATCCATAATTCATTTCCAATGGGAGGGCTTCCCATTCATTCCCAATGGGAGATTGAACATTTCACATTTTGAGCTTTCCTTTTTCATATTCATAACATTTAACTCATTCATTCTGCCTTATGGCTCATTCCCATCATTCCTAGAGTTCATAATTATTCATATTTTCCCATAATTCCATATTTTTCACCTATTACAATTCATAATTCATTCCCAATGGCCGATTTAACATTTCTTATTTGAAGCTTCCCAATACCACATTTAAATCATTCAGCTAATGCATTTCACATTGTCATCATTATACATTATAACACATTCCAGTATTTCATAAATATATTAAAAATATTACCCATAATTCCTCATTCCCATTTTATTCAACAAAACTTTGTAACGTTCTATCTCGGCCATTCCTGCTCCGATTCCCACCGTTCCAACTTTAATCGATTCCACTGATGCCCGCCATTCCATTCGTGTATCCATTTACCTCTTCTCAAAATTAAAAATTTTGTCACAATTCCACACACTGTACCTTTAATAAACCAATTCATTTTCAATGAGGTCATTCATTGTGTGGGCGTTTCGCCTTCGGTGACTGCTGGTTAGGAAGACAAAGTACTCCGTTTCCCAAGGGGTCGTCAAGCGGCCATCTTGGACACTTGCCCACATACACTGAGACTCCATTTCCCATCAACCCTCAGGGGCGGCCATCTTGGATATCTGATCAGACATCTCTTGAGCGCTCAGCCCAACTTCCACCCAGGATGGCGGCCATCTTGGTTAACTCAGAACAATAAAAACAACACTCTCCTAATGTTGAACATCCAAACTAATAATTATAATCCCCCAAAATTCAGAATTTGAACTTTAAGTGTACTTTTTTCTTACTTTTTGAAATTTTGTGATATTTTACAAAATTCAAAAAATTGTTGTTTTTTTCACTTTAATGACTACAGGTGTTTGTCCGATTCAGTTTGACTCAGCGTTTAACCGTTCATCTTGACCCTGCCTATGACCTCAGGGTGTCATTTACCCACAATGCATCTGTTTTGCATAAGTAGTAGCCCCCTAAAACTCGCGAAAAATGCAATTTTTTTTGTTTCCTCTTGTGATATCTCCATTTGCGTCCGACCTATACTTATCATTCCAACTTTAGGTGTTTCCCATTCTGGGTTAGATTGCCAAGAACACCCCCGCACCAACAATTTATAGTTTTTCCCATTTTTTACCCATAATTCCTCAGTTAATTGTTCTCGCCAAAACATTTTAACCTTCTGTCTTTGCCATTCTTCATCCGATTCCCACCGTTCCAACTTTATATGATTCCATTCATCCCCGCCAATTCATTGGCGTATTCATTTACCTCTTACCAGAATTCAAAGATTTACCACAATTCCACACACTGTACCTTTAATGAACCAATTCATTTTCAATGCGGTCATTCATTGTGTGGGCGTTTGGCCTTCGGTGACTACTGTTCAGGTAGACAAAGTACTCCATTTCCCATGGGGTCGTCAAGCGGCCATCTTGGACACTTGCCCACATACACTGAGACTCCATTTCCCATCAACCCTCAGGGGCGGCCATCTTGGATATCTGATCAGACATCTCATGAGCGCTCAGCCCAACTTCCACCCAGGATGGCGGCCATCTTGGTTAACTCAGAACAATAAAAACAACACTCTCCTAATGTTGAACATCCAAACTATTAAATATAATCCCCCAAAATTCAGAATTTGAACTTTAAGTGTACTTTTTTCTCACTTTTTGAAATTTTGTGATATTTTACTAAATTCATAAATTTTTTGTTTTTTTCTCTTTAATGACTACAGGTGTTTGTCCGATTCAGGCCAATTCAGCGTTTAACCGTTCATCTTGACCCTGCCTATGACCTCAGAGTGTCATTTACCCACAATGCATCTGTTTTGCGTAAGTTATAGCCCCCTAAAACTCGCGAAAAATCTGATTTTTTATGTTTCCTCTTGTGATATCTCCATTTGCGTCCGACATATACTTATTGTTTCAATTTTAGGTGTTTCCCATCATGGGTTAGATTGCCAAGAACACCCCCGCACCAACAATTTATAGTTTTTCCCATTTTTTTACCCATAATTCCTCAGTTAATTGTTCTCGCCAAAACATTGTAACCTTCTGTCTTTGCCATTCTTCATCCGATTCCCACCGTTCCAACTTTATATGATTCCATTCATCCCCGCCAATTCATTGGTGTATTCATTTACCTCTTACCAGAATTCAAAGATTTACCACAATTCCACACACTGTACCTTTAATGAACCAATTCATTTTCAATGCGGTCATTCATTGTGTGGGCGTTTGGCCTTCGGTGACTACTGTTCAGGTAGACAAAGTACTCCATTTCCCATGGGGTCGTCAAGCGGCCATCTTGGACACTTGCCCACATACACTGAGACTCCATTTCCCATCAACCCTCAGGGGCGGCCATCTTGGATATCTGATCAGACATCTCATGAGCGCTCAGCCCAACTTCCACCCAGGATGGCGGCCATCTTGGTTAACTCAGAACAATAAAAACAACACTCTCCTAATGTTGAACATCCAAACTATTAAATATAATCCCCCAAAATTCAGAATTTGAACTTTAAGTGTACTTTTTTCTCACTTTTTGAAATTTTGTGATATTTTACTAAATTCATAAAATTTTTGTTTTTTTCTCTTTAATGACTACAGGTGTTTGTCCGATTCAGGCCAATTCAGCGTTTAACCGTTCATCTTGACCCTGCCTATGACCTCAGAGTGTCATTTACCCACAATGCATCTGTTTTGCGTAAGTTATAGCCCCCTAAAACTCGCGAAAAATCTGATTTTTTATGTTTCCTCTTGTGATATCTCCATTTGCGTCCGACATATACTTATTGTTTCAATTTTAGGTGTTTCCCATCATGGGTTAGATTGCCAAGAACACCCCCGCACCAACAATTTATAGTTTTTCCCATTTTTTTACCCATAATTCCTCAGTTAATTGTTCTCGCCAAAACATTGTAACCTTCTGTCTTTGCCATTCTTCATCCGATTCCCACCGTTCTAACTTTATATGATTCCATTCATCCCCGCCAATTCATTGGTGTACTCGTTTACCTCTTACCAGAATTCAAAGTTGCACCACAATTCCACACACTGTACCTTTAATGAACCAATTCATTTTCAATGAGGTCATTCATTGTGTGGGCGTTTGGCCTTTGGTGACTACTGTTGAGGTAGTCAAAGTACTCCATTTCCCATGGGGTCGTCAGGTGGCCATCTTGGACACTTGCCCACATACACTGAGACTCCATTTCCCATCAAACCTCAGGGGTGGCCATCTTGGATATCTGATCCGATATCTTCATCCGATTCCTACCGTTCCAACTTTAAACGATTCCCCTGAGTCCTGCCATTTCATGGTGATATCCTTTTTCTTTTTCCCAGAATTCAAAAACTACCCACAATCCCACTTTCAGTTTTTCCCTTGTATCTTTGTCATTCCTGCTGCGATTTCCACTGTTCCAACTTTAATCGATTCCCCCAATGCCCGCCCATCCATTTTTACCCACAATTCAAAAATGACCCACAATTCCGTTTTTTCAGTTTTTCCCTTATATCTTTGCCATTCTTCATCCGATTCCGACCATTCTAACTTTAATCGATTCCCCCAAGTCCCGCCATTCCATGGTGGTATCCGCTTTCTTCCCAGAATTCAAAAATTACCCACAATTCCACTTTTTTCAGTTTTTCCCTTATATCTTTGCCATTCTTCATCCAATTCCGACCGTTCCAACTTTATTCAATTCCCCCAACGCCCGCCAATGCATTTTTACGTACAATTCAAAAATTACCCACAATTCCACTTTTTCAGTTTTTTCCTTATATCTTTGCCATTCTTCACTCGATTCCGACCATTCCAACTTTAATCGATTCCTCGAAGTCCCACCATTCCACGGTGGTATCCGCTTTCTTCCCAGAGTTCAAAAATTACCCACAATTCCACTTTTTCAGTTTTTCCCTTGTATTTTAGCCATTCCTGCTGCGATTTCCTTCGTTCCAACTTTAATCGATTCCCCCAATGCCCGCTAATGCATTTTTACCCACAATTCAAAAATTACCCACAATTCCACTTTTTCAGTTTTTTCCTTTTATCTTTGCCATTCTTCACTCGATTCCGACCATTCCAACTTTAATCGATTCCTCGAAGTCCCACCATTCCACGGTGGTTTCCGCTTTCTTCCCAGAGTTCAAAAATTACCCACAATTCCACTTTTTCAGTTTTTCCCTTGTAACTTTGCCATTCCTGCTGCGATTTCCACCGTTCCAACTTTAATCGTTTCTCCCAATGCCCACCCATCCATTTTTACCCACATTTCAAAAATTACCCACAATTCCACTATTTCTGTTTTTCCCTTATATCTTTGCCATTCTTCATCCAATTCCGACCGTTCCAACTTTAATCAATTCCCCCAATGCCCGCCAAAGCATTTTTACCCACAATTCAAAAATTACCCACAATTCCACTTCTTTCAGTTTTTCCCCTATATCTTTGCCATTCTTCATCCGATTCCTACCGTTCCAACTTTAATCGATTCCCCATATTCCCGCTATTCCATTCGTGTATCCATTTTTCTCTTCCTACAATTCAAGATTTTCCCACAATTCCTCATTTTTCAGTGTTTTCTTGTATCTTCTACATTGTTTGACCTTTTCAAACAATTCCAAATCTGTATCATTCACATGATGTCACAGATTCAAGCACTCAAACTTTCAACATCACTCTAGCGTTCAGCACCGCTACCTTCAAAGGTTACACCTTCACACGCAATTTCTTCAGGAATTGCATATTTTCTAGTTATTGTGTGAAGGTGAAACCTTCACACTTATGTTTTTCTCCACCTTTATTATTATTATTATTTTTTTTATTCCGACCGTTTTTTAGGTACGTTTCAACTCATTCCCAGTTCATCCAATTCATGCCGTTCAAACTTCATATCATTCCACATATTCATGTTTAGTGCGGGTCTATTTTTCAAGTTTCAACTTTTCATCGTTTTCCTACAATTTAAGTTTTTGTACCGTAAAAATGGCCTAATGTTAAGTGAATGGGCTGGTCTTCGTGCTTTATTTTTAAACTTTAACGTTTTCGATATTTCCCATGTCTCCGTAGCTCATGGGATTTGTGTATCGCATTCGCACTTCATGTTCGTGGGTTCAATCCCAGGCTGCGTCATTTTTTAGTTGTGTGAGTCTTTTTTAGTTAGTGCGGGTCTATTTTTCAAGTTTCAACTTTTCATCGTTTTCCTACAATTTAAGTTTTTGTACCGTAAAAACGGCCTAATGTTAAGTGATTGGAGCGTTCTTCCTACTTCCTTTTAAAGCGTTCACGGTTTCGTCATTTCCCGTGGCTCAGACATTCTGATGACGTATATCTACTACATGTTCGTGCGTTCGATCCCCGCTGTGTCTTTTCACACATGCAGTGTTTTTTTTCAGTTAATTCAGTATTTCTTTTTTTGGTTTCAATTCCTTCCCAGTTCATCCAATTCATGCCGTTCGAACTTCATATCATTCCACATATTCACGTGAAGTGCTTTTTTATTTTTCAAGGTTCAACTATTTATCGTTTTCCTACAATTTACGTTTTTTATACTATTCATATTTAAAGAATTTAGCCTTTTCAAACTGTTCTTACTTTCATTTCATCTTTTCATTCCACAGTTGAACTTTTTTCAGTTTTTTAACTTTGTATTATTCGTAGTTCTTCATAGATTCACGTTCAAAAATACTTCATTCCCTAGTGTGGTCTTACACTGCCCCCCAGTGGCCCAATGGTAGAGTTGTCATCTTCAACATGTCCGTGTCCCGGTTCGGGCAAATCGCGTTTCACGTTTACAGTTCAACTTTCAGCTACAATTCAAGTTTTTGTACCGTAAAAATTGTCTAATGTTAAGTGAATGGTGTTGTTAAGAAGTTTCTGATTATACTTAACGATTTCGTGTTTGAATCGTTCTGTTATTACTATTTACGTCTGGACATGTTTCTCCTGTGGTCATGTGATCTTCCTAGCAACCGCCTAGCAACTAATCACAAGTTGTGTTTCATTCCTCCACTACCAATCAGGACTCTGTTTACACTATCATAGGTTGTTTTGCTCTTTCACCGGTAGTCGGCAGGTATCGTTGTAACGGACAGTCATTTTTTCTGCTTTCAATCATTCTGTGGATTATCTCATTCCTTTCATTATTATTCCGTGCGTCCATGAGAATGTAAGTACAGTTTGAATATGTTGTCCGTTCGTGGTTTTGGATACATGTTTACGTTTGCACTGCTTCACTTTGTCCATTAATGTCTTAAGTTGTTATTGCACCTAAGTTTGGTATAATTGCTAAAGGCAAATATACCGTACTTTTCATACTTCACTTTTAGTATTCACGTTAAAGTTTCATCCACAAAATGTGCGTATTTTTTCGCATGTTTGCCGTGTGTGCCAATGTGATCCTTACGCCGTAAGGGAGTGACGTCACCGCCCACTCAAATCTATTCGGCTCCATTAACCCTTTCCTACCTAACGCACATTTTGGAACGATTGGGTTGAATTCATTCTTCCTATCATTGTACGGTATGTTTGCCTGTGTTGTTTATGTTATTCTAAGCTAATATAGAGTCATGTGAGCATATGATGTAACATATTGTACAATGTTAGTTATGTTAGTTATCATGTTTAGTGAATGTTCTCTGCTCTCCTTTGCAGAGACCACACACCCACAATCAAACATAGAACACACACAGAACACACAAACACAGAAACACACACACACGAACCCAGATAAATAAATAGAACATTATATACAAATAAAGAGTGGCATGAGAGTGTGCATCGTCTTTATGTTCTGGCCGGACAACCTGATAAGATTGAGGATCCTCTGAATCAGTCAAGTACAGTCCTTTCAAGGAGGTCACAAGTTTGGACGCTACTCCGACACCTCCATTACAGGTGTGATTCAAAAACATGCAGGATACAAGCCCTCGAGGACTGGAGTTTGACACCTATAGTTTAGTTACACAAAGTAATCCATTTCCCATGTTGCCATGGGGCGGCCATCTTAGACCACTGAAGACTCCAACTCCAATCTGCCCTCATGGGCGGCCATCTTGGACATTTTATTAGACGTCTCATTACCTCTCACTAGTGCTTCCACCTAGTACAGCATCTGGCTTGGTTAACTCAGCTTGATTCATACGTTTTAGTTTTTTTCAGTTTTTCAACTCTGTATTATTCACATTTCTTCACTGTTTCACATCAATCCACAATCCACCTCATTCAATCCACCTCATTCAAATGATAAGCTCATTAACAGGAGTTTAAAACTCCAGTCCTCGAGGGCTGATATCCTGCATGTTTTTGAATCACATCATTCACTTAACATTAGGCCTAATGTCACAGATTCACATTATTCCAGTTCAACTTTTCTCAGTTTGTTAACTATGTAGGATTCATAATTTTTCACAGATTCAAATCATTCTACAGTTCAACTTTTTTTCAGTTTTTCTTTCATCTTCAAATTCCACGGTTCAACTTTTTTTCAGTTTTTCAACTTTGTATTCATATTTCTTCACAGATTCACACCATTCAATCGTTCCACATCATTCCACTTTTCAACTCCCAAACCTTCAACGGTTTCACCTTCACACGCAATTTCTTCAGAAATTGCACTTTTTCTAGTTATTATTATTATTATTATTATTCCGCCCTGTTTTTCGGCACGTTTCAACTCATTCCCAGTTTATTTAATTCACCCCGTTCCACTTTCATGTTATTCCACTTATTCGGGAATGAGGGGTTTCCATTTTTCACATTCCAAATATTCACAGTTTTCCCAGAATTCCCGGTTTTCCACCCCAAAAAGTTCCATTGACTTACATTGGGTCATTTTTCGTTTCATTATTACAGCTTTCCTTTTTAATATTTTCAATATTTAACTCATACATCTCGTCTTAGGGATCCTTCCCGTCATTCCAGTAATTAATACATTTCAATATTTTCCCATAATTCCATATTTTTCCATCTTTAAATATCCATAATTCATTTCCAATGGGAGGGCTTCCCATTCATTCCCAATGGGAGATTGAACATTTCACATTTTGAGCTTTCCTTTTTCATATTCATAACATTTAACTCATTCATTCTGCCTTATGGCTCATTCCCATCATTCCTAGAGTTCATAATTATTCATATTTTCCCATAATTCCATATTTTTCACCTATTACAATTCATAATTCATTCCCAATGGCCGATTTAACATTTCTTATTTGAAGCTTCCCAATACCACATTTAAATCATTCAGCTAATGCATTTCACATTGTCATCATTATACATTATAACACATTCCAGTATTTCATAAATATATTAAAAATATTACCCATAATTCCTCATTCCCATTTTATTCAACAAAACTTTGTAACGTTCTATCTCGGCCATTCCTGCTCCGATTCCCACCGTTCCAACTTTAATCGATTCCACTGATGCCCGCCATTCCATTCGTGTATCCATTTACCTCTTCTCAAAATTAAAAATTTTGTCACAATTCCACACACTGTACCTTTAATAAACCAATTCATTTTCAATGAGGTCATTCATTGTGTGGGCGTTTCGCCTTCGGTGACTGCTGGTTAGGAAGACAAAGTACTCCGTTTCCCAAGGGGTCGTCAAGCGGCCATCTTGGACACTTGCCCACATACACTGAGACTCCATTTCCCATCAACCCTCAGGGGCGGCCATCTTGGATATCTGATCAGACATCTCTTGAGCGCTCAGCCCAACTTCCACCCAGGATGGCGGCCATCTTGGTTAACTCAGAACAATAAAAACAACACTCTCCTAATGTTGAACATCCAAACTAATAATTATAATCCCCCAAAATTCAGAATTTGAACTTTAAGTGTACTTTTTTCTTACTTTTTGAAATTTTGTGATATTTTACAAAATTCAAAAAATTGTTGTTTTTTTCACTTTAATGACTACAGGTGTTTGTCCGATTCAGTTTGACTCAGCGTTTAACCGTTCATCTTGACCCTGCCTATGACCTCAGGGTGTCATTTACCCACAATGCATCTGTTTTGCATAAGTAGTAGCCCCCTAAAACTCGCGAAAAATGCAATTTTTTTTGTTTCCTCTTGTGATATCTCCATTTGCGTCCGACCTATACTTATCATTCCAACTTTAGGTGTTTCCCATTCTGGGTTAGATTGCCAAGAACACCCCCGCACCAACAATTTATAGTTTTTCCCATTTTTTACCCATAATTCCTCAGTTAATTGTTCTCGCCAAAACATTTTAACCTTCTGTCTTTGCCATTCTTCATCCGATTCCCACCGTTCCAACTTTATATGATTCCATTCATCCCCGCCAATTCATTGGTGTATTCATTTACCTCTTACCAGAATTCAAAGATTTACCACAATTCCACACACTGTACCTTTAATGAACCAATTCATTTTCAATGCGGTCATTCATTGTGTGGGCGTTTGGCCTTCGGTGACTACTGTTCAGGTAGACAAAGTACTCCATTTCCCATGGGGTCGTCAAGCGGCCATCTTGGACACTTGCCCACATACACTGAGACTCCATTTCCCATCAACCCTCAGGGGCGGCCATCTTGGATATCTGATCAGACATCTCATGAGCGCTCAGCCCAACTTCCACCCAGGATGGCGGCCATCTTGGTTAACTCAGAACAATAAAAACAACACTCTCCTAATGTTGAACATCCAAACTATTAAATATAATCCCCCAAAATTCAGAATTTGAACTTTAAGTGTACTTTTTTCTCACTTTTTGAAATTTTGTGATATTTTACTAAATTCATAAAATTTTTGTTTTTTTCTCTTTAATGACTACAGGTGTTTGTCCGATTCAGGCCAAGTCAGCGTTTAACCGTTCATCTTGACCCTGCCTATGACCTCAGAGTGTCATTTACCCACAATGCATCTGTTTTGCGTAAGTTATAGCCCCCTAAAACTCGCGAAAAATCTGATTTTTTATGTTTCCTCTTGTGATATCTCCATTTGCGTCCGACATATACTTATTGTTTCAATTTTAGGTGTTTCCCATCATGGGTTAGATTGCCAAGAACACCCCCGCACCAACAATTTATAGTTTTTCCCATTTTTTTACCCATAATTCCTCAGTTAATTGTTCTCGCCAAAACATTGTAACCTTCTGTCTTTGCCATTCTTCATCCGATTCCCACCGTTCCAACTTTATATGATTCCATTCATCCCCGCCAATTCATTGGTGTATTCATTTACCTCTTACCAGAATTCAAAGATTTACCACAATTCCACACACTGTACCTTTAATGAACCAATTCATTTTCAATGCGGTCATTCATTGTGTGGGCGTTTGGCCTTCGGTGACTACTGTTCAGGTAGACAAAGTACTCCATTTCCCATGGGGTCGTCAAGCGGCCATCTTGGACACTTGCCCACATACACTGAGACTCCATTTCCCATCAACCCTCAGGGGCGGCCATCTTGGATATCTGATCAGACATCTCATGAGCGCTCAGCCCAACTTCCACCCAGGATGGCGGCCATCTTGGTTAACTCAGAACAATAAAAACAACACTCTCCTAATGTTGAACATCCAAACTATTAAATATAATCCCCCAAAATTCAGAATTTGAACTTTAAGTGTACTTTTTTCTCACTTTTTGAAATTTTGTGATATTTTACTAAATTCATAAAATTTTTGTTTTTTTCTCTTTAATGACTACAGGTGTTTGTCCGATTCAGGCCAAGTCAGCGTTTAACCGTTCATCTTGACCCTGCCTATGACCTCAGAGTGTCATTTACCCACAATGCATCTGTTTTGCGTAAGTTATAGCCCCCTAAAACTCGCGAAAAATCTGATTTTTTATGTTTCCTCTTGTGATATCTCCATTTGCGTCCGACATATACTTATTGTTTCAATTTTAGGTGTTTCCCATCATGGGTTAGATTGCCAAGAACACCCCCGCACCAACAATTTATAGTTTTTCCCATTTTTTTACCCATAATTCCTCAGTTAATTGTTCTCGCCAAAACATTGTAACCTTCTGTCTTTGCCATTCTTCATCCGATTCCCACCGTTCCAACTTTATATGATTCCATTCATCCCCGCCAATTCATTGGTGTATTCATTTACCTCTTACCAGAATTCAAAGATTTACCACAATTCCACACACTGTACCTTTAATGAACCAATTCATTTTCAATGCGGTCATTCATTGTGTGGGCGTTTGGCCTTCGGTGACTACTGTTCAGGTAGACAAAGTACTCCATTTCCCATGGGGTCGTCAAGCGGCCATCTTGGACACTTGCCCACATACACTGAGACTCCATTTCCCATCAACCCTCAGGGGCGGCCATCTTGGATATCTGATCAGACATCTCATGAGCGCTCAGCCCAACTTCCACCCAGGATGGTGGCCATCTTGGTTAACTCAGAACAATAAAAACAACACTCTCCTAATGTTGAACATCCAAACTAATAATTATAATCCCCCAAAATTCAGAATTTGAACTTTAAGTGTACTTTTTTCTTACTTTTTGAAATTTTGTGATATTTTACAAAATTCAAAAAATTGTTGTTTTTTTCACTTTAATGACTACAGGTGTTTGTCCGATTCAGTTTGACTCAGCGTTTAACCGTTCATCTTGACCCTGCCTATGACCTCAGGGTGTCATTTACCCACAATGCATCTGTTTTGCATAAGTAGTAGCCCCCTAAAACTCGCGAAAAATGCAATTTTTTTTGTTTCCTCTTGTGATATCTCCATTTGCGTCCGACCTATACTTATCATTCCAACTTTAGGTGTTTCCCATTCTGGGTTAGATTACCAAGAACACCCCCGCACCAACAATTTATAGTTTTTCCCATTTTTTACCCATAATTCCTCAGTTAATTGTTCTCGCCAAAACATTTTAACCTTCTGTCTTTGCCATTCTTCATCCGATTCCCACCGTTCCAACTTTATATGATTCCATTCATCCCCGCCAATTCGTTGGTGTATTCATTTACCTCTTACCAGAATTCAAAGATTTACCACAATTCCACACACTGTACCTTTAATGAACCAATTCATTTTCAATGCGGTCATTCATTGTGTGGGCGTTTGGCCTTCGGTGACTACTGTTCAGGTAGACAAAGTACTCCATTTCCCATGGGGTCGTCAAGCGGCCATCTTGGACACTTGCCCACATACACTGAAACGCCATTTCCCATCAACCCTCAGGGGCGGCCATCTTGGATATCTGATCAGACATCTCATGAGCGCTCAGCCCAACTTCCACCCAGGATGGCGGCCATCTTGGTTAACTCAGAACAATAAAAACAACACTCTCCTAATGTTGAACATCCAAACTATTAAATATAATCCCCCAAAATTCAGAATTTGAACTTTAAGTGTACTTTTTTCTCACTTTTTGAAATTTTGTGATATTTTACTAAATTCATAAAATTTTTGTTTTTTTCACTTTAATGACTACAGGTGTTTGTCCGATTCAGGCCAATTCAGCGTTTAACCGTTCATCTTGACCCTGCCTATGACCTCAGAGTGTCATTTACCCACAATGCATCTGTTTTGCGTAAGTTATAGCCCCCTAAAACTCGCGAAAAATCTGATTTTTTATGTTTCCTCTTGTGATATCTCCATTTGCGTCCGACATATACTTATTGTTTCAATTTTAGGTGTTTCCCATCATGGGTTAGATTGCCAAGAACACCCCCGCACCAACAATTTATAGTTTTTCCCATTTTTTTACCCATAATTCCTCAGTTAATTGTTCTCGCCAAAACATTGTAACCTTCTGTCTTTGCCATTCTTCATCCGATTCCCACCGTTCCAACTTTATATGATTCCATTCATCCCCGCCAATTCATTGGTGTATTCATTTACCTCTTACCAGAATTCAAAGATTTACCACAATTCCACACACTGTACCTTTAATGAACCAATTCATTTTCAATGCGGTCATTCATTGTGTGGGTGTTTGGCCTTCGGTGACTACTGTTCAGGTAGACAAAGTACTCCATTTCCCATGGGGTCGTCAAGCGGCCATCTTGGACACTTGCCCACATACACTGAGACTCCATTTCCCATCAACCCTCAGGGGCGGCCATCTTGGATATCTGATCAGACATCTCATGAGCGCTCAGCCCAACTTCCACCCAGGATGGCGGCCATCTTGGTTAACTCAGAACAATAAAAACAACACTCTCCTAATGTTGAACATCCAAACTATTAAATATAATCCCCCAAAATTCAGAATTTGAACTTTAAGTGTACTTTTTTCTCACTTTTTGAAATTTTGTGATATTTTACTAAATTCATAAAATTTTTGTTTTTTTCTCTTTAATGACTACAGGTGTTTGTCCGATTCAGGCCAATTCAGCGTTTAACCGTTCATCTTGACCCTGCCTATGACCTCAGAGTGTCATTTACCCACAATGCATCTGTTTTGCGTAAGTTATAGCCCCCTAAAACTCGCGAAAAATCTGATTTTTTATGTTTCCTCTTGTGATATCTCCATTTGCGTCCGACCTATACTTATCATTCCAACTTTAGGTGTTTCCCATCATGGGTTAGATTGCCAAGAACACCCCCGCACCAACAATTTATAGTTTTTCCCATTTTTTTACCCATAATTCCTCAGTTAATTGTTCTCGCCAAAACATTGTAACCTTCTGTCTTTGCCATTCTTCATCCGATTCCCACCGTTCTAACTTTATATGATTCCATTCATCCCCGCCAATTCATTGGTGTACTCGTTTACCTCTTACCAGAATTCAAAGTTGCACCACAATTCCACACACTGTACCTTTAATGAACCAATTCATTTTCAATGAGGTCATTCATTGTGTGGGCGTTTGGCCTTTGGTGACTACTGTTGAGGTAGTCAAAGTACTCCATTTCCCATGGGGTCGTCAGGTGGCCATCTTGGACACTTGCCCACATACACTGAGACTCCATTTCCCATCAAACCTCAGGGGTGGCCATCTTGGATATCTGATCCGATATCTTCATCCGATTCCTACCGTTCCAACTTTAAACGATTCCCCTGAGTCCTGCCATTTCATGGTGATATCCTTTTTCTTTTTCCCAGAATTCAAAAACTACCCACAATCCCACTTTCAGTTTTTCCCTTGTATCTTTGTCATTCCTGCTGCGATTTCCACTGTTCCAACTTTAATCGATTCCCCCAATGCCCGCCCATCCATTTTTACCCACAATTCAAAAATGACCCACAATTCCGTTTTTTCAGTTTTTCCCTTATATCTTTGCCATTCTTCATCCGATTCCGACCATTCTAACTTTAATCGATTCCCCCAAGTCCCGCCATTCCATGGTGGTATCCGCTTTCTTCCCAGAATTCAAAAATTACCCACAATTCCACTTTTTTCAGTTTTTCCCTTATATCTTTGCCATTCTTCATCCAATTCCGACCGTTCCAACTTTAATCAATTCCCCCAATGCCCGCCAAAGCATTTTTACCCACAATTCAAAAATTACCCACAATTCCACTTCTTTCAGTTTTTCCCCTATATCTTTGCCATTCTTCATCCGATTCCTACCGTTCCAACTTTAATCGATTCCCCATATTCCCGCTATTCCATTCGTGTATCCATTTTTCTCTTCCTACAATTCAAGATTTTCCCACAATTCCTCATTTTTCAGTGTTTTCTTGTATCTTCTACATTGTTTGACCTTTTCAAACAATTCCAAATCTGTATCATTCACATGATGTCACAGATTCAAGCACTCAAACTTTCAACATCACTCTAGCGTTCAGCACCGCTACCTTCAAAGGTTACACCTTCACACGCAATTTCTTCAGGAATTGCATATTTTCTAGTTATTATTATTATTATTATTATTATTCCGCCCTGTTTTTCGGCACGTTTCAACTCATTCCCAGTTTATTTAATTCACCCCGTTCCACTTTCATGTTATTCCACTTATTCGGGAATGAGGGGTTTCCATTTTTCACATTCCAAATATTCACAGTTTTCCCAGAATTCCCGGTTTTCCACCCCAAAAAGTTCCATTGACTTACATTGGGTCATTTTTCGTTTCATTATTACAGCTTTCCTTTTTAATATTTTCAATATTTAACTCATACATCTCGTCTTAGGGATCCTTCCCGTCATTCCAGTAATTAATACATTTCAATATTTTCCCATAATTCCATATTTTTCCATCTTTAAATATCCATAATTCATTTCCAATGGGAGGGCTTCCCATTCATTCCCAATGGGAGATTGAACATTTCACATTTTGAGCTTTCCTTTTTCATATTCATAACATTTAACTCATTCATTCTGCCTTATGGCTCATTCCCATCATTCCTAGAGTTCATAATTATTCATATTTTCCCATAATTCCATATTTTTCACCTATTACAATTCATAATTCATTCCCAATGGCCGATTTAACATTTCTTATTTGAAGCTTCCCAATACCACATTTAAATCATTCAGCTAATGCATTTCACATTGTCATCATTATACATTATAACACATTCCAGTATTTCATAAATATATTAAAAATATTACCCATAATTCCTCATTCCCATTTTATTCAACAAAACTTTGTAACGTTCTATCTCGGCCATTCCTGCTCCGATTCCCACCGTTCCAACTTTAATCGATTCCACTGATGCCCGCCATTCCATTCGTGTATCCATTTACCTCTTCTCAAAATTAAAAATTTTGTCACAATTCCACACACTGTACCTTTAATGAACCAATTCATTTTCAATGCGGTCATTCATTGTGTGGGCGTTTGGCCTTCGGTGACTACTGTTCAGGTAGACAAAGTACTCCATTTCCCATGGGGTCGTCAAGCGGCCATCTTGGACACTTGCCCACATACACTGAGACTCCATTTCCCATCAACCCTCAGGGGCGGCCATCTTGGATATCTGATCAGACATCTCATGAGCGCTCAGCCCAACTTCCACGCAGGATGGCGGCCATCTTGGTTAACTCAGAACAATAAAAACAACACTCTCCTAATGTTGAACATCCAAACTATTAAATATAATCCCCCAAAATTCAGAATTTGAACTTTAAGTGTACTTTTTTCTCACTTTTTGAAATTTTGTGATATTTTACTAAATTCATAAAATTTTTGTTTTTTTCTCTTTAATGACTACAGGTGTTTGTCCGATTCAGGCCAATTCAGCGTTTAACCGTTCATCTTGACCCTGCCTATGACCTCAGAGTGTCATTTACCCACAATGCATCTGTTTTGCGTAAGTTATAGCCCCCTAAAACTCGCGAAAAATCTGATTTTTTATGTTTCCTCTTGTGATATCTCCATTTGCGTCCGACATATACTTATTGTTTCAATTTTAGGTGTTTCCCATCATGGGTTAGATTGCCAAGAACACCCCCGCACCAACAATTTATAGTTTTTCCCATTTTTTTACCCATAATTCCTCAGTTAATTGTTCTCGCCAAAACATTGTAACCTTCTGTCTTTGCCATTCTTCATCCGATTCCCACCGTTCCAACTTTATATGATTCCATTCATCCCCGCCAATTCATTGGTGTATTCATTTACCTCTTACCAGAATTCAAAGATTTACCACAATTCCACACACTGTACCTTTAATGAACCAATTCATTTTCAATGCGGTCATTCATTGTGTGGGCGTTTGGCCTTCGGTGACTACTGTTCAGGTAGACAAAGTACTCCATTTCCCATGGGGTCGTCAAGCGGCCATCTTGGACACTTGCCCACATACACTGAGACTCCATTTCCCATCAACCCTCAGGGGCGGCCATCTTGGATATCTGATCAGACATCTCATGAGCGCTCAGCCCAACTTCCACCCAGGATGGCGGCCATCTTGGTTAACTCAGAACAATAAAAACAACACTCTCCTAATGTTGAACATCCAAACTATTAAATATAATCCCCCAAAATTCAGAATTTGAACTTTAAGTGTACTTTTTTCTCACTTTTTGAAATTTTGTGATATTTTACTAAATTCATAAAATTTTTGTTTTTTTCTCTTTAATGACTACAGGTGTTTGTCCGATTCAGGCCAATTCAGCGTTTAACCGTTCATCTTGACCCTGCCTATGACCTCAGAGTGTCATTTACCCACAATGCATCTGTTTTGCGTAAGTTATAGCCCCCTAAAACTCGCGAAAAATCTGATTTTTTATGTTTCCTCTTGTGATATCTCCATTTGCGTCCGACATATACTTATCATTCCAACTTTAGGTGTTTCCCATTCTGGGTTAGATTGCCAAGAACACCCCCGCACCAACAATTTATAGTTTTTCCCATTTTTTACCCATAATTCCTCAGTTAATTGTTCTCGCCAAAACATTTTAACCTTCTGTCTTTGCCATTCTTCATCCGATTCCCACCGTTCCAACTTTATATGATTCCATTCATCCCCGCCAATTCATTGGCGTATTCATTTACCTCTTACCAGAATTCAAAGATTTACCACAATTCCACACACTGTACCTTTAATGAACCAATTCATTTTCAATGCGGTCATTCATTGTGTGGGCGTTTGGCCTTCGGTGACTACTGTTCAGGTAGACAAAGTACTCCATTTCCCATGGGGTCGTCAAGCGGCCATCTTGGACACTTGCCCACATACACTGAGACTCCATTTCCCATCAACCCTCAGGGGCGGCCATCTTGGATATCTGATCAGACATCTCATGAGCGCTCAGCCCAACTTCCACCCAGGATGGCGGCCATCTTGGTTAACTCAGAACAATAAAAACAACACTCTCCTAATGTTGAACATCCAAACTATTAAATATAATCCCCCAAAATTCAGAATTTGAACTTTAAGTGTACTTTTTTCTCACTTTTTGAAATTTTGTGATATTTTACTAAATTCATAAAATTTTTGTTTTTTTCTCTTTAATTACTACAGGTGTTTGTCCGATTCAGGCCAAGTCAGCGTTTAACCGTTCATCTTGACCCTGCCTATGACCTCAGAGTGTCATTTACCCACAATGCATCTGTTTTGCGTAAGTTATAGCCCCCTAAAACTCGCGAAAAATCTGATTTTTTATGTTTCCTCTTGTGATATCTCCATTTGCGTCCGACATATACTTATTGTTTCAATTTTAGGTGTTTCCCATCATGGGTTAGATTGCCAAGAACACCCCGCACCAACAATTTATAGTTTTTCCCATTTTTTTACCCATAATTCCTCAGTTAATTGTTCTCGCCAAAACATTGTAACCTTCTGTCTTTGCCATTCTTCATCCGATTCCCACCGTTCTAACTTTATATGATTCCATTCATCCCCGCCAATTCATTGGTGTACTCGTTTACCTCTTACCAGAATTCAAAGTTGCACCACAATTCCACACACTGTACCTTTAATGAACCAATTCATTTTCAATGAGGTCATTCATTGTGTGGGCGTTTGGCCTTTGGTGACTACTGTTGAGGTAGTCAAAGTACTCCATTTCCCATGGGGTCGTCAGGTGGCCATCTTGGACACTTGCCCACATACACTGAGACTCCATTTCCCATCAAACCTCAGGGGTGGCCATCTTGGATATCTGATCCGATATCTTCATCCGATTGTTACCGTTCCAACTTTAAACGATTCCCCTGAGTCCTGCCATTTCATGGTGATATCCTTTTTCTTTTTCCCAGAATTCAAAAACTACCCACAATCCCACTTTCAGTTTTTCCCTTGTATCTTTGTCATTCCTGCTGCGATTTCCACTGTTCCAACTTTAATCGATTCCCCCAATGCCCGCCCATCCATTTTTACCCACAATTCAAAAATGACCCACAATTCCGTTTTTTCAGTTTTTCCCTTATCTCTTTGCCATTCTTCATCCGATTCCGACCATTCTAACTTTAATCGATTCCCCCAAGTCCCGCCATTCCATGGTGGTATCCGCTTTCTTCCCAGAATTCAAAAATTACCCACAATTCCACTTTTTTCAGTTTTTCCCTTATATCTTTGCCATTCTTCATCCAATTCCGACCGTTCCAACTTTATTCAATTCCCCCAACGCCCGCCAATGCATTTTTACGTACAATTCAAAAATTACCCACAATTCCACTTTTTCAGTTTTTTCCTTATATCTTTGCCATTCTTCACTCGATTCCGACCATTCCAACTTTAATCGATTCCTCGAAGTCCCACCATTCCACGGTGGTATCCGCTTTCTTCCCAGAGTTCAAAAATTACCCACAATTCCACTTTTTCAGTTTTTCCCTTGTATTTTAGCCATTCCTGCTGCGATTTCCTTCGTTCCAACTTTAATCGATTCCCCCAATGCCCGCTAATGCATTTTTACCCACAATTCAAAAATTACCCACAATTCCACTTTTTCAGTTTTTTCCTTTTATCTTTGCCATTCTTCACTCGATTCCGACCATTCCAACTTTAATCGATTCCTCGAAGTCCCACCATTCCACGGTGGTTTCCGCTTTCTTCCCAGAGTTCAAAAATTACCCACAATTCCACTTTTTCAGTTTTTCCCTTGTAACTTTGCCATTCCTGCTGCGATTTCCACCGTTCCAACTTTAATCGTTTCTCCCAATGCCCACCCATCCATTTTTACCCACATTTCAAAAATTACCCACAATTCCACTATTTCTGTTTTTCCCTTATATCTTTGCCATTCTTCATCCAATTCCGACCGTTCCAACTTTAATCAATTCCCCCAATGCCCGCCAAAGCATTTTTACCCACAATTCAAAAATTACCCACAATTCCACTTCTTTCAGTTTTTCCCCTATATCTTTGCCATTCTTCATCCGATTCCTACCGTTCCAACTTTAATCGATTCCCCATATTCCCGCTATTCCATTCGTGTATCCATTTTTCTCTTCCTACAATTCAAGATTTTCCCACAATTCCTCATTTTTCAGTGTTTTCTTGTATCTTCTACATTGTTTGACGTTTTCAAACAATTCCAAATCTGTATCATTCACATGATGTCACAGATTCAAGCACTCAAACTTTCAACATCACTCTAGCGTTCAGCACCGCTACCTTCAAAGGTTACACCTTCACACGCAATTTCTTCAGGAATTGCATATTTTCTAGTTATTATTATTGTGTGAAGGTGGAACCTTCACACATATGTTATTCTACCGCTTTATTATTATTATTATTATTATTATTATTATTCCGCCCTGTTTTTCGGCACGTTTCAACTCATTCCCAGTTTATTTAATTCACCCCGTTCCACTTTCATGTTATTCCACTTATTCGGGAATGAGGGGTTTCCATTTTTCACATTCCAAATATTCACAGTTTTCCCAGAATTCCCGGTTTTCCACCCCAAAAAGTTCCATTGACTTACATTGGGTCATTTTTCGTTTCATTATTACAGCTTTCCTTTTTAATATTTTCAATATTTAACTCATACATCTCGTCTTAGGGATCCTTCCCGTCATTCCAGTAATTAATACATTTCAATATTTTCCCATAATTCCATATTTTTCCATCTTTAAATATCCATAATTCATTTCCAATGGGAGGGCTTCCCATTCATTCCCAATGGGAGATTGAACATTTCACATTTTGAGCTTTCCTTTTTCATATTCATAACATTTAACTCATTCATTCTGCCTTATGGCTCATTCCCATCATTCCTAGAGTTCATAATTATTCATATTTTCCCATAATTCCATATTTTTCACCTATTACAATTCATAATTCATTCCCAATGGCCGATTTAACATTTCTTATTTGAAGCTTCCCAATACCACATTTAAATCATTCAGCTAATGCATTTCACATTGTCATCATTATACATTATAACACATTCCAGTATTTCATAAATATATTAAAAATATTACCCATAATTCCTCATTCCCATTTTATTCAACAAAACTTTGTAACGTTCTATCTCGGCCATTCCTGCTCCGATTCCCACCGTTCCAACTTTAATCGATTCCACTGATGCCCGCCATTCCATTCGTGTATCCATTTACCTCTTCTCAAAATTAAAAATTTTGTCACAATTCCACACACTGTACCTTTAATAAACCAATTCATTTTCAATGAGGTCATTCATTGTGTGGGCGTTTCGCCTTCGGTGACTGCTGGTTAGGAAGACAAAGTACTCCGTTTCCCAAGGGGTCGTCAAGCGGCCATCTTGGACACTTGCCCACATACACTGAGACTCCATTTCCCATCAACCCTCAGGGGCGGCCATCTTGGATATCTGATCAGACATCTCTTGAGCACTCAGCCCAACTTCCACCCAGGATGGCGGCCATCTTGGTTAACTCAGAACAATAAAAACAACACTCTCCTAATGTTGAACATCCAAACTAATAATTATAATCCCCCAAAATTCAGAATTTGAACTTTAAGTGTACTTTTTTCTTACTTTTTGAAATTTTGTGATATTTTACAAAATTCAAAAAATTGTTGTTTTTTTCACTTTAATGACTACAGGTGTTTGTCCGATTCAGTTTGACTCAGCGTTTAACCGTTCATCTTGACCCTGCCTATGACCTCAGGGTGTCATTTACCCACAATGCATCTGTTTTGCATAAGTAGTAGCCCCCTAAAACTCGCGAAAAATGCAATTTTTTTTGTTTCCTCTTGTGATATCTCCATTTGCGTCCGACCTATACTTATCATTCCAACTTTAGGTGTTTCCCATTCTGGGTTAGATTGCCAAGAACACCCCCGCACCAACAATTTATAGTTTTTCCCATTTTTTACCCATAATTCCTCAGTTAATTGTTCTCGCCAAAACATTTTAACCTTCTGTCTTTGCCATTCTTCATCCGATTCCCACCGTTCCAACTTTATATGATTCCATTCATCCCCGCCAATTCATTGGTGTATTCATTTACCTCTTACCAGAATTCAAAGATTTACCACAATTCCACACACTGTACCTTTAATGAACCAATTCATTTTCAATGCGGTCATTCATTGTGTGGGCGTTTGGCCTTCGGTGACTACTGTTCAGGTAGACAAAGTACTCCATTTCCCATGGGGTCGTCAAGCGGCCATCTTGGACACTTGCCCACATACACTGAGACTCCATTTCCCATCAACCCTCAGGGGCGGCCATCTTGGATATCTGATCAGACATCTCATGAGCGCTCAGCCCAACTTCCACCCAGGATGGCGGCCATCTTGGTTAACTCAGAACAATAAAAACAACACTCTCCTAATGTTGAACATCCAAACTATTAAATATAATCCCCCAAAATTCAGAATTTGAACTTTAAGTGTACTTTTTTCTCACTTTTTGAAATTTTGTGATATTTTACTAAATTCATAAAATTTTTGTTTTTTTCTCTTTAATGACTACAGGTGTTTGTCCGATTCAGGCCAAGTCAGCGTTTAACCGTTCATCTTGACCCTGCCTATGACCTCAGAGTGTCATTTACCCACAATGCATCTGTTTTGCGTAAGTTATAGCCCCCTAAAACTCGCGAAAAATCTGATTTTTTATGTTTCCTCTTGTGATATCTCCATTTGCGTCCGACATATACTTATTGTTTCAATTTTAGGTGTTTCCCATCATGGGTTAGATTGCCAAGAACACCCCCGCACCAACAATTTATAGTTTTTCCCATTTTTTTACCCATAATTCCTCAGTTAATTGTTCTCGCCAAAACATTGTAACCTTCTGTCTTTGCCATTCTTCATCCGATTCCCACCGTTCCAACTTTATATGATTCCATTCATCCCCGCCAATTCATTGGTGTATTCATTTACCTCTTACCAGAATTCAAAGATTTACCACAATTCCACACACTGTACCTTTAATGAACCAATTCATTTTCAATGCGGTCATTCATTGTGTGGGCGTTTGGCCTTCGGTGACTACTGTTCAGGTAGACAAAGTACTCCATTTCCCATGGGGTCGTCAAGCGGCCATCTTGGACACTTGCCCACATACACTGAGACTCCATTTCCCATCAACCCTCAGGGGCGGCCATCTTGGATATCTGATCAGACATCTCATGAGCGCTCAGCCCAACTTCCACCCAGGATGGCGGCCATCTTGGTTAACTCAGAACAATAAAAACAACACTCTCCTAATGTTGAACATCCAAACTATTAAATATAATCCCCCAAAATTCAGAATTTGAACTTTAAGTGTACTTTTTTCTCACTTTTTGAAATTTTGTGATATTTTACTAAATTCATAAAATTTTTGTTTTTTTCTCTTTAATGACTACAGGTGTTTGTCCGATTCAGGCCAAGTCAGCGTTTAACCGTTCATCTTGACCCTGCCTATGACCTCAGAGTGTCATTTACCCACAATGCATCTGTTTTGCGTAAGTTATAGCCCCCTAAAACTCGCGAAAAATCTGATTTTTTATGTTTCCTCTTGTGATATCTCCATTTGCGTCCGACATATACTTATTGTTTCAATTTTAGGTGTTTCCCATCATGGGTTAGATTGCCAAACACACCCCCGCACCAACAATTTATAGTTTTTCCCATTTTTTTACCCATAATTCCTCAGTTAATTGTTCTCGCCAAAACATTGTAACCTTCTGTCTTTGCCATTCTTCATCCGATTCCCACCGTTCCAACTTTATATGATTCCATTCATCCCCGCCAATTCATTGGTGTATTCGTTTACCTCTTACCAGAATTCAAAGTTGCACCACAATTCCACACACTGTACCTTTAATGAACCAATTCATTTTCAATGCGGTCATTCATTGTGTGGGCGTTTGGCCTTCGGTGACTACTGTTCAGGTAGACAAAGTACTCCATTTCCCATGGGGTCGTCAAGCGGCCATCTTGGACACTTGCCCACATACACTGAGACTCCATTTCCCATCAACCCTCAGGGGCGGCCATCTTGGATATCTGATCAGACATCTCATGAGCGCTCAGCCCAACTTCCACCCAGGATGGTGGCCATCTTGGTTAACTCAGAACAATAAAAACAACACTCTCCTAATGTTGAACATCCAAACTAATAATTATAATCCCCCAAAATTCAGAATTTGAACTTTAAGTGTACTTTTTTCTTACTTTTTGAAATTTTGTGATATTTTACAAAATTCAAAAAATTGTTGTTTTTTTCACTTTAATGACTACAGGTGTTTGTCCGATTCAGTTTGACTCAGCGTTTAACCGTTCATCTTGACCCTGCCTATGACCTCAGGGTGTCATTTACCCACAATGCATCTGTTTTGCATAAGTAGTAGCCCCCTAAAACTCGCGAAAAATGCAATTTTTTTTGTTTCCTCTTGTGATATCTCCATTTGCGTCCGACCTATACTTATCATTCCAACTTTAGGTGTTTCCCATTCTGGGTTAGATTACCAAGAACACCCCCGCACCAACAATTTATAGTTTTTCCCATTTTTTACCCATAATTCCTCAGTTAATTGTTCTCGCCAAAACATTTTAACCTTCTGTCTTTGCCATTCTTCATCCGATTCCCACCGTTCCAACTTTATATGATTCCATTCATCCCCGCCAATTCGTTGGTGTATTCATTTACCTCTTACCAGAATTCAAAGATTTACCACAATTCCACACACTGTACCTTTAATGAACCAATTCATTTTCAATGCGGTCATTCATTGTGTGGGCGTTTGGCCTTCGGTGACTACTGTTCAGGTAGACAAAGTACTCCATTTCCCATGGGGTCGTCAAGCGGCCATCTTGGACACTTGCCCACATACACTGAAACTCCATTTCCCATCAACCCTCAGGGGCGGCCATCTTGGATATCTGATCAGACATCTCATGAGCGCTCAGCCCAACTTCCACCCAGGATGGCGGCCATCTTGGTTAACTCAGAACAATAAAAACAACACTCTCCTAATGTTGAACATCCAAACTATTAAATATAATCCCCCAAAATTCAGAATTTGAACTTTAAGTGTACTTTTTTCTCACTTTTTGAAATTTTGTGATATTTTACTAAATTCATAAAATTTTTGTTTTTTTCACTTTAATGACTACAGGTGTTTGTCCGATTCAGGCCAATTCAGCGTTTAACCGTTCATCTTGACCCTGCC
The DNA here is from genome assembly GCF_059441005.1 of Hippichthys cyanospilos. Taxonomy (NCBI): domain Eukaryota; kingdom Metazoa; phylum Chordata; class Actinopteri; order Syngnathiformes; family Syngnathidae; genus Hippichthys; species Hippichthys cyanospilos. Next base: position 6,735,304 of record NC_142373.1, read on the forward strand.
TATGACCTCAGAGTGTCATTTACCCACAATGCATCTGTTTTGCGTAAGTTATAGCCCCCTAAAACTCGCGAAAAATCTGATTTTTTATGTTTCCTCTTGTGATATCTCCATTTGCGTCCGACATATACTTATTGTTTCAATTTTAGGTGTTTCCCATCATGGGTTAGATTGCCAAGAACACCCCCGCACCAACAATTTATAGTTTTTCCCATTTTTTTACCCATAATTCCTCAGTTAATTGTTCTCGCCAAAACATTGTAACCTTCTGTCTTTGCCATTCTTCATCCGATTCCCACCGTTCCAACTTTATATGATTCCATTCATCCCCGCCAATTCATTGGTGTATTCATTTACCTCTTACCAGAATTCAAAGATTTACCACAATTCCACACACTGTACCTTTAATGAACCAATTCATTTTCAATGCGGTCATTCATTGTGTGGGTGTTTGGCCTTCGGTGACTACTGTTCAGGTAGACAAAGTACTCCATTTCCCATGGGGTCGTCAAGCGGCCATCTTGGACACTTGCCCACATACACTGAGACTCCATTTCCCATCAACCCTCAGGGGCGGCCATCTTGGATATCTGATCAGACATCTCATGAGCGCTCAGCCCAACTTCCACCCAGGATGGCGGCCATCTTGGTTAACTCAGAACAATAAAAACAACACTCTCCTAATGTTGAACATCCAAACTATTAAATATAATCCCCCAAAATTCAGAATTTGAACTTTAAGTGTACTTTTTTCTCACTTTTTGAAATTTTGTGATATTTTACTAAATTCATAAAATTTTTGTTTTTTTCTCTTTAATGACTACAGGTGTTTGTCCGATTCAGGCCAATTCAGCGTTTAACCGTTCATCTTGACCCTGCCTATGACCTCAGAGTGTCATTTACCCACAATGCATCTGTTTTGCGTAAGTTATAGCCCCCTAAAACTCGCGAAAAATCTGATTTTTTATGTTTCCTCTTGTGATATCTCCATTTGCGTCCGACATATACTTATTGTTTCAATTTTAGGTGTTTCCCATCATGGGTTAGATTGCCAAGAACACCCCCGCACCAACAATTTATAGTTTTTCCCATTTTTTTACCCATAATTCCTCAGTTAATTGTTCTCGCCAAAACATTGTAACCTTCTGTCTTTGCCATTCTTCATCCGATTCCCACCGTTCTAACTTTATATGATTCCATTCATCCCCGCCAATTCATTGGTGTACTCGTTTACCTCTTACCAGAATTCAAAGTTGCACCACAATTCCACACACTGTACCTTTAATGAACCAATTCATTTTCAATGAGGTCATTCATTGTGTGGGCGTTTGGCCTTTGGTGACTACTGTTGAGGTAGTCAAAGTACTCCATTTCCCATGGGGTCGTCAGGTGGCCATCTTGGACACTTGCCCACATACACTGAGACTCCATTTCCCATCAAACCTCAGGGGTGGCCATCTTGGATATCTGATCCCATATCTTCATCCGATTCCTACCGTTCCAACTTTAAACGATTCCCCTGAGTCCTGCCATTTCATGGTGATATCCTTTTTCTTTTTCCCAGAATTCAAAAACTACCCACAATCCCACTTTCAGTTTTTCCCTTGTATCTTTGTCATTCCTGCTGCGATTTCCACTGTTCCAACTTTAATCGATTCCCCCAATGCCCGCCCATCCATTTTTACCCACAATTCAAAAATGACCCACAATTCCGTTTTTTCAGTTTTTCCCTTATATCTTTGCCATTCTTCATCCGATTCCGACCATTCTAACTTTAATCGATTCCCCCAAGTCCCGCCATTCCATGGTGGTATCCGCTTTCTTCCCAGAATTCAAAAATTACCCACAATTCCACTTTTTTCAGTTTTTCCCTTATATCTTTGCCATTCTTCATCCAATTCCGACCGTTCCAACTTTAATCAATTCCCCCAATGCCCGCCAAAGCATTTTTACCCACAATTCAAAAATTACCCACAATTCCACTTCTTTCAGTTTTTCCCCTATATCTTTGCCATTCTTCATCCGATTCCTACCGTTCCAACTTTAATCGATTCCCCATATTCCCGCTATTCCATTCGTGTATCCATTTTTCTCTTCCTACAATTCAAGATTTTCCCACAATTCCTCATTTTTCAGTGTTTTCTTGTATCTTCTACATTGTTTGACCTTTTCAAACAATTCCAAATCTGTATCATTCACATGATGTCACAGATTCAAGCACTCAAACTTTCAACATCACTCTAGCGTTCAGCACCGCTACCTTCAAAGGTTACACCTTCACACGCAATTTCTTCAGGAATTGCATATTTTCTAGTTATTATTATTGTGTGAAGGTGGAACCTTCACACATATGTTATTGTGTTCGGCCATTTTCTTTATTATTATTATTGTGTGAAGGTGGAACCTTCACACATATGTTATTGTGCTCGGCCATTTTCTTTATTATTATTATTATTATTCTTATTCTGCCTGTTTTTCGACGGGTTTCAGCTCATTCCCAGTTTATCCGATTCACACCGTTCCAATTTCACATTATTCCAGTAAAGCGCCCGAAGGGCGTTTCCATTTTTGGAATTCCAAGTATTCACAGTTTTCCCAGAATTCCCGGTTTTCCACCCCAAAAAGTCCCATTGACTAACATTGGGTCATATTTTGTTTCATTATTACAGCTCTCCCTTTTCATATTTTCAATATTTAACTTATTCATCTCGTTATAGGGATCCTTCCTATCATTCCAGTAATTAATACATTCCAATATTTTCCCATAATTCCATATTTTTCATCCTTCAAATATTCATAGTTCATTTCCAATGGGAGGGCTTCCCATTCATTCCCAATGGGAGATTAAACATTTCACATTTTGAGCTTTCCTATTTCATATTCATAACATTTAACTCATACATTTCGCCTGTTGGCTCATTCCCACTATTGTAACAATTAATAATTTTCAATATTTTCCCATAATTACATATTTTTCATGTATAACAATTCATAATTCATTCCCAGTGGCGGACTTAACATTTTTTATTTAAAGCTTCTCCACTTCACACTCACATTAATCAGTTAATACATTCCCCAATTTGAATACTACTCATATTCACACCTTCCAGTAATTCATAACTATTTTCATATTTTTACCCATAATTCCTCATTCCCATTTTCCTCATCCAAAACTTTGTAACCTTCTATCTTGGCCATTCCTGCTCCGATTCCCACCGTTCCAACTTTAATGGATTCCCCCAATTCCCACCATTTCATTTGTGTATCCCCTTTCCTCTTCCCATGATTCAAAAATTACCCACAATTCCACTTTATCAGTTTTTCCCCTCTATTTTTTCCATTCTTTATCCGATTCTGACCATTCCAACTTTAATCAATTCCCCCAATGCCCGCCACTCCATTTTTACCCACAATTCAAAAATTACCCATAATTCCACTTTTTCAGTTTTTCCCTTCTATCTTTGCCATTCTTCATCCGATTCTGACCGTTCCAACTTTCATCAATTCCCCCGATGCCCGCCACTCCATTTTTACCCACAATTCTAAAATTACCCATAATTCCACTTTTTCAGTTTTTCCCTTCTATCTTTGCCATTCTTCATCCAATTGCGACCGTTCCAACTTGAATCAATTCCCCCAATTCCCGCCATTACATGGTGGTATCTATTTTCTTCTTACCTGAATTAAAAAATTACCCACAATTCCACTTTTTCAGTTTTTCCCTTCTATCTTTTCCATTCTTCATCCGATTGTGACCGTTCCAACATTAATCAATTCCCCTGATGCCCGCCACTCCATTTTTACCCACAATTCAAAAATTACCCATAATTCCACTTTTTCAGTTTTTCCCTTCTATCTTTGCCATTCTTCATCCGATTCTGACCGTTCCAACTTTAATCAATTCCCCCAATGCCCGCCACTCCATTTTTACCCACAATTCAAAAATTACCCATAATTCCACTTTTTCAGTTTTTCCCTTCTTTCTTCACCATTCTTCATCCGATTTTTACCGTTCTAACTTTAATCCATTCTCCCAATGCCCGCCACTCCATTTTTACTCACAATTCAAAAATTTCCCACAATTCCACTTTTTCAGTTTTTCCCTTCTACCTTTGCCATTCTTCATCCGATTGCGACCGTTCCAAGTTTAATCGATTCATCCAATTCCCCCCATTCAATGGTAGTTTGAATTTTCTTCTTTCCAGAGTTCAAAAATTACCCACAATTCCACTTTTTTAGTTTATCACTTCTATCTTTGTCATTCTTCATCCGATTCGGACCGTTCCAACTTTAATCAATTCCCCCAATTCCCACCATTCCACATCATTCAACACCTTTGCCTTCAGAGGTTACACCTTCACACGCAATTTCTTCAGAAATTGCAAATATTCTAGTTATTATTATTATTCTACTTCTGCCTGTTTTTCGACGGGTTTCAGCTCATTCCCAGTTTATCCGATTCACACCGTTCCAATTTCACATTATTCCAGTAAAGCGCCCGAAGGGCGTTTCCATTTTTGGAATTCCAAGTATTCACAGTTTTCCCAGAATTCCCGGTTTTCCACCCCAAAAAGTCCCATTGACTAACATTGGGTCATATTTTGTTTCATTATTACAGCTCTCCCTTTTTATATTTTCAATATTTAACTTATTCATCTCGTTATAGGGATCCTTCCTATCATTCCAGTAATTAATACATTCCAATATTTTCCCATAATTCCATATTTTTCATCCTTCAAATATTCATAATTCATTTCCAATGGGAGGGCTTCCCATTCATTCCCAATGGGAGATTAAACATTTCACATTTTGAGCTTTCCTATTTCATATTCATAACATTTAACTCATACAATTCGCCTGTTGGCTCATTCCCACTATTGTAACAATTAATAATTTTCAATATTTTCCCATAATTACATATTTTTCATGTATAACAATTCATAATTCATTCCCAGTGGCGGACTTTACATTTTTTATTTAAAGCTTCTCCACTTCACACTCACATTAATCAGTTAATACATTCCCCAATTTGAATACTACTCATATTCACACCTTCCAGTAATTCAAAACTATTTTCATATTTTTACCCATAATTCCTCATTCCCATTTTCCTCATCCAAAACTTTGTAACCTTCTATCTTGGCCATTCCTGCTCCGATTCCCACCGTTCCAACTTTAATGGATTCCCCCAATTCCCACCATTTCATTTGTGTATCCCCTTTCCTCTTCCCATGATTCAAAAATTACCCACAATTCCACTTTATCAGTTTTTCCCCTCTATCTTTTCCATTCTTTATCCGATTCTGACCATTCCAACTTTAATCAATTCCCCCAATGCCCGCCACTCCATTTTTACCCACAATTCAAAAATTACCCATAATTCCACTTTTTCAGTTTTTCCCTTCTATCTTTGCCATTTTTCATCCGATTCTGACCGTTCCAACTTTCATCAATTCCCCCGATGCCCGCCACTCCATTTTTACCCACAATTCAAAAATTACCCATAATTCCACTTTTTCAGTTTTTCCCTTCTATCTTTGCCATTCTTCATCCAATTGCGACCGTTCCAACTTGAATCAATTCCCCCAATTCCCGCCATTACATGGTGGTATCTATTTTCTTCTTACCGGAATTAAAAAATTACCCACAATTCCACTTTTTCAGTTTTTCCCTTCTATCTTTTCCATTCTTCATCCGATTGTGACCGTTCCAACATTAATCAATTCCCCTGATGCCCGCCACTCCATTTTTACCCACAATTCAAAAATTACCCATAATTCCACTTTTTCAGTTTTTCCCTTCTATCTTTGCCATTCTTCATCCGATTCTGACCGTTCCAACTTTCATCAATTCCCCCGATGCCCGCCACTCCATTTTTACCCACAATTCAAAAATTACCCATAATTCCACTTTTTCAGTTTTTCCCTTCTATCTTTGCCATTCTTCATCCGATTCTGACCGTTCCAACTTTAATCAATTCCCCCAATGCCCGCCACTCCATTTTTACCCACAATTCAAAAATTACCCATAATTCCACTTTTTCAGTTTTTCCCTTCTATCTTCACCATTCTTCATCCGATTTTTACCGTTCTAACTTTAATCCATTCTCCCAATGCCCGCCACTCCATTTTTACTCACAATTCAAAAATTTCCCACAATTCCACTTTTTCAGTTTTTCCCTTCTACCTTTGCCATTCTTCATCCGATTGCGACCGTTCCAAGTTTAATCGATTCATCCAATTCCCCCCATTCAATGGTAGTTTGAATTTTCTTCTTTCCAGAGTTCAAAAATTACCCACAATTCCACTTTTTCAGTTTATCACTTCTATCTTTGTCATTCTTCATCCGATTCGGACCGTTCCAACTTTAATCAATTCCCCCAATTCCCACCATTCCACATCATTCAACACCTTTGCCTTCAGAGGTTACACCTTCACACGCAATTTCTTCAGAAATTGCAAATATTCTAGTTATTATTATTATTATTCCGCCCTGTTTTTCGGCACGTTTCAACTCATTCCCAGTTTATTTAATTCACCCCGTTCCACTTTCATGTTATTCCACTTATTCGGGAATGAGGGGTTTCCATTTTTCACATTCCAAATATTCACAGTTTTCCCAGAATTCCCGGTTTTCCACCCCAAAAAGTTCCATTGACTTACATTGGGTCATTTTTCGTTTCATTATTACAGCTTTCCTTTTTAATATTTTCAATATTTAACTCATACATCTCGTCTTAGGGATCCTTCCCGTCATTCCAGTAATTAATACATTTCAATATTTTCCCATAATTCCATATTTTTCCATCTTTAAATATCCATAATTCATTTCCAATGGGAGGGCTTCCCATTCATTCCCAATGGGAGATTGAACATTTCACATTTTGAGCTTTCCTTTTTCATATTCATAACATTTAACTCATTCATTCTGCCTTATGGCTCATTCCCATCATTCCTAGAGTTCATAATTATTCATATTTTCCCATAATTCCATATTTTTCACCTATTACAATTCATAATTCATTCCCAATGGCCGATTTAACATTTCTTATTTGAAGCTTCCCAATACCACATTTAAATCATTCAGCTAATGCATTTCACATTGTCATCATTATACATTATAACACATTCCAGTATTTCATAAATATATTAAAAATATTACCCATAATTCCTCATTCCCATTTTATTCAACAAAACTTTGTAACGTTCTATCTCGGCCATTCCTGCTCCGATTCCCACCGTTCCAACTTTAATCGATTCCACTGATGCCCGCCATTCCATTCGTGTATCCATTTACCTCTTCTCAAAATTAAAAATTTTGTCACAATTCCACACACTGTACCTTTAATAAACCAATTCATTTTCAATGAGGTCATTCATTGTGTGGGCGTTTCGCCTTCGGTGACTGCTGGTTAGGAAGACAAAGTACTCCGTTTCCCAAGGGGTCGTCAAGCGGCCATCTTGGACACTTGCCCACATACACTGAGACTCCATTTCCCATCAACCCTCAGGGGCGGCCATCTTGGATATCTGATCAGACATCTCTTGAGCGCTCAGCCCAACTTCCACCCAGGATGGCGGCCATCTTGGTTAACTCAGAACAATAAAAACAACACTCTCCTAATGTTGAACATCCAAACTAATAATTATAATCCCCCAAAATTCAGAATTTGAACTTTAAGTGTACTTTTTTCTTACTTTTTGAAATTTTGTGATATTTTACAAAATTCAAAAAATTGTTGTTTTTTTCACTTTAATGACTACAGGTGTTTGTCCGATTCAGTTTGACTCAGCGTTTAACCGTTCATCTTGACCCTGCCTATGACCTCAGGGTGTCATTTACCCACAATGCATCTGTTTTGCATAAGTAGTAGCCCCCTAAAACTCGCGAAAAATGCAATTTTTTTTGTTTCCTCTTGTGATATCTCCATTTGCGTCCGACCTATACTTATCATTCCAACTTTAGGTGTTTCCCATTCTGGGTTAGATTGCCAAGAACACCCCCGCACCAACAATTTATAGTTTTTCCCATTTTTTACCCATAATTCCTCAGTTAATTGTTCTCGCCAAAACATTTTAACCTTCTGTCTTTGCCATTCTTCATCCGATTCCCACCGTTCCAACTTTATATGATTCCATTCATCCCCGCCAATTCATTGGTGTATTCATTTACCTCTTACCAGAATTCAAAGATTTACCACAATTCCACACACTGTACCTTTAATGAACCAATTCATTTTCAATGCGGTCATTCATTGTGTGGGCGTTTGGCCTTCGGTGACTACTGTTCAGGTAGACAAAGTACTCCATTTCCCATGGGGTCGTCAAGCGGCCATCTTGGACACTTGCCCACATACACTGAGACTCCATTTCCCATCAACCCTCAGGGGCGGCCATCTTGGATATCTGATCAGACATCTCATGAGCGCTCAGCCCAACTTCCACCCAGGATGGCGGCCATCTTGGTTAACTCAGAACAATAAAAACAACACTCTCCTAATGTTGAACATCCAAACTATTAAATATAATCCCCCAAAATTCAGAATTTGAACTTTAAGTGTACTTTTTTCTCACTTTTTGAAATTTTGTGATATTTTACTAAATTCATAAAATTTTTGTTTTTTTCTCTTTAATGACTACAGGTGTTTGTCCGATTCAGGCCAAGTCAGCGTTTAACCGTTCATCTTGACCCTGCCTATGACCTCAGAGTGTCATTTACCCACAATGCATCTGTTTTGCGTAAGTTATAGCCCCCTAAAACTCGCGAAAAATCTGATTTTTTATGTTTCCTCTTGTGATATCTCCATTTGCGTCCGACATATACTTATTGTTTCAATTTTAGGTGTTTCCCATCATGGGTTAGATTGCCAAGAACACCCCCGCACCAACAATTTATAGTTTTTCCCATTTTTTTACCCATAATTCCTCAGTTAATTGTTCTCGCCAAAACATTGTAACCTTCTGTCTTTGCCATTCTTCATCCGATTCCCACCGTTCCAACTTTATATGATTCCATTCATCCCCGCCAATTCATTGGTGTATTCATTTACCTCTTACCAGAATTCAAAGATTTACCACAATTCCACACACTGTACCTTTAATGAACCAATTCATTTTCAATGCGGTCATTCATTGTGTGGGCGTTTGGCCTTCGGTGACTACTGTTCAGGTAGACAAAGTACTCCATTTCCCATGGGGTCGTCAAGCGGCCATCTTGGACACTTGCCCACATACACTGAGACTCCATTTCCCATCAACCCTCAGGGGCGGCCATCTTGGATATCTGATCAGACATCTCATGAGCGCTCAGCCCAACTTCCACCCAGGATGGCGGCCATCTTGGTTAACTCAGAACAATAAAAACAACACTCTCCTAATGTTGAACATCCAAACTATTAAATATAATCCCCCAAAATTCAGAATTTGAACTTTAAGTGTACTTTTTTCTCACTTTTTGAAATTTTGTGATATTTTACTAAATTCATAAAATTTTTGTTTTTTTCTCTTTAATGACTACAGGTGTTTGTCCGATTCAGGCCAAGTCAGCGTTTAACCGTTCATCTTGACCCTGCCTATGACCTCAGAGTGTCATTTACCCACAATGCATCTGTTTTGCGTAAGTTATAGCCCCCTAAAACTCGCGAAAAATCTGATTTTTTATGTTTCCTCTTGTGATATCTCCATTTGCGTCCGACATATACTTATTGTTTCAATTTTAGGTGTTTCCCATCATGGGTTAGATTGCCAAGAACACCCCCGCACCAACAATTTATAGTTTTTCCCATTTTTTTACCCATAATTCCTCAGTTAATTGTTCTCGCCAAAACATTGTAACCTTCTGTCTTTGCCATTCTTCATCCGATTCCCACCGTTCCAACTTTATATGATTCCATTCATCCCCGCCAATTCATTGGTGTATTCGTTTACCTCTTACCAGAATTCAAAGTTGCACCACAATTCCACACACTGTACCTTTAATGAACCAATTCATTTTCAATGCGGTCATTCATTGTGTGGGCGTTTGGCCTTCGGTGACTACTGTTCAGGTAGACAAAGTACTCCATTTCCCATGGGGTCGTCAAGCGGCCATCTTGGACACTTGCCCACATACACTGAGACTCCATTTCCCATCAACCCTCAGGGGCGGCCATCTTGGATATCTGATCAGACATCTCATGAGCGCTCAGCCCAACTTCCACCCAGGATGGTGGCCATCTTGGTTAACTCAGAACAATAAAAACAACACTCTCCTAATGTTGAACATCCAAACTAATAATTATAATCCCCCAAAATTCAGAATTTGAACTTTAAGTGTACTTTTTTCTTACTTTTTGAAATTTTGTGATATTTTACAAAATTCAAAAAATTGTTGTTTTTTTCACTTTAATGACTACAGGTGTTTGTCCGATTCAGTTTGACTCAGCGTTTAACCGTTCATCTTGACCCTGCCTATGACCTCAGGGTGTCATTTACCCACAATGCATCTGTTTTGCATAAGTAGTAGCCCCCTAAAACTCGCGAAAAATGCAATTTTTTTTGTTTCCTCTTGTGATATCTCCATTTGCGTCCGACCTATACTTATCATTCCAACTTTAGGTGTTTCCCATTCTGGGTTAGATTACCAAGAACACCCCCGCACCAACAATTTATAGTTTTTCCCATTTTTTACCCATAATTCCTCAGTTAATTGTTCTCGCCAAAACATTTTAACCTTCTGTCTTTGCCATTCTTCATCCGATTCCCACCGTTCCAACTTTATATGATTCCATTCATCCCCGCCAATTCGTTGGTGTATTCATTTACCTCTTACCAGAATTCAAAGATTTACCACAATTCCACACACTGTACCTTTAATGAACCAATTCATTTTCAATGCGGTCATTCATTGTGTGGGCGTTTGGCCTTCGGTGACTACTGTTCAGGTAGACAAAGTACTCCATTTCCCATGGGGTCGTCAAGCGGCCATCTTGGACACTTGCCCACATACACTGAAACTCCATTTCCCATCAACCCTCAGGGGCGGCCATCTTGGATATCTGATCAGACATCTCATGAGCGCTCAGCCCAACTTCCACCCAGGATGGCGGCCATCTTGGTTAACTCAGAACAATAAAAACAACACTCTCCTAATGTTGAACATCCAAACTATTAAATATAATCCCCCAAAATTCAGAATTTGAACTTTAAGTGTACTTTTTTCTCACTTTTTGAAATTTTGTGATATTTTACTAAATTCATAAAATTTTTGTTTTTTTCACTTTAATGACTACAGGTGTTTGTCCGATTCAGGCCAATTCAGCGTTTAACCGTTCATCTTGACCCTGCCTATGACCTCAGAGTGTCATTTACCCACAATGCATCTGTTTTGCGTAAGTTATAGCCCCCTAAAACTCGCGAAAAATCTGATTTTTTATGTTTCCTCTTGTGATATCTCCATTTGCGTCCGACATATACTTATTGTTTCAATTTTAGGTGTTTCCCATCATGGGTTAGATTGCCAAGAACACCCCCGCACCAACAATTTATAGTTTTTCCCATTTTTTTACCCATAATTCCTCAGTTAATTGTTCTCGCCAAAACATTGTAACCTTCTGTCTTTGCCATTCTTCATCCGATTCCCACCGTTCCAACTTTATATGATTCCATTCATCCCCGCCAATTCATTGGTGTATTCATTTACCTCTTACCAGAATTCAAAGATTTACCACAATTCCACACACTGTACCTTTAATGAACCAATTCATTTTCAATGCGGTCATTCATTGTGTGGGTGTTTGGCCTTCGGTGACTACTGTTCAGGTAGACAAAGTACTCCATTTCCCATGGGGTCGTCAAGCGGCCATCTTGGACACTTGCCCACATACACTGAGACTCCATTTCCCATCAACCCTCAGGGGCGGCCATCTTGGATATCTGATCAGACATCTCATGAGCGCTCAGCCCAACTTCCACCCAGGATGGCGGCCATCTTGGTTAACTCAGAACAATAAAAACAACACTCTCCTAATGTTGAACATCCAAACTATTAAATATAATCCCCCAAAATTCAGAATTTGAACTTTAAGTGTACTTTTTTCTCACTTTTTGAAATTTTGTGATATTTTACTAAATTCATAAAATTTTTGTTTTTTTCTCTTTAATGACTACAGGTGTTTGTCCGATTCAGGCCAATTCAGCGTTTAACCGTTCATCTTGACCCTGCCTATGACCTCAGAGTGTCATTTACCCACAATGCATCTGTTTTGCGTAAGTTATAGCCCCCTAAAACTCGCGAAAAATCTGATTTTTTATGTTTCCTCTTGTGATATCTCCATTTGCGTCCGACATATACTTATTGTTTCAATTTTAGGTGTTTCCCATCATGGGTTAGATTGCCAAGAACACCCCCGCACCAACAATTTATAGTTTTTCCCATTTTTTTACCCATAATTCCTCAGTTAATTGTTCTCGCCAAAACATTGTAACCTTCTGTCTTTGCCATTCTTCATCCGATTCCCACCGTTCTAACTTTATATGATTCCATTCATCCCCGCCAATTCATTGGTGTACTCGTTTACCTCTTACCAGAATTCAAAGTTGCACCACAATTCCACACACTGTACCTTTAATGAACCAATTCATTTTCAATGAGGTCATTCATTGTGTGGGCGTTTGGCCTTTGGTGACTACTGTTGAGGTAGTCAAAGTACTCCATTTCCCATGGGGTCGTCAGGTGGCCATCTTGGACACTTGCCCACATACACTGAGACTCCATTTCCCATCAAACCTCAGGGGTGGCCATCTTGGATATCTGATCCGATATCTTCATCCGATTCCTACCGTTCCAACTTTAAACGATTCCCCTGAGTCCTGCCATTTCATGGTGATATCCTTTTTCTTTTTCCCAGAATTCAAAAACTACCCACAATCCCACTTTCAGTTTTTCCCTTGTATCTTTGTCATTCCTGCTGCGATTTCCACTGTTCCAACTTTAATCGATTCCCCCAATGCCCGCCCATCCATTTTTACCCACAATTCAAAAATGACCCACAATTCCGTTTTTTCAGTTTTTCCCTTATATCTTTGCCATTCTTCATCCGATTCCGACCATTCTAACTTTAATCGATTCCCCCAAGTCCCGCCATTCCATGGTGGTATCCGCTTTCTTCCCAGAATTCAAAAATTACCCACAATTCCACTTTTTTCAGTTTTTCCCTTATATCTTTGCCATTCTTCATCCAATTCCGACCGTTCCAACTTTAATCAATTCCCCCAATGCCCGCCAAAGCATTTTTACCCACAATTCAAAAATTACCCACAATTCCACTTCTTTCAGTTTTTCCCCTATATCTTTGCCATTCTTCATCCGATTCCTACCGTTCCAACTTTAATCGATTCCCCATATTCCCGCTATTCCATTCGTGTATCCATTTTTCTCTTCCTACAATTCAAGATTTTCCCACAATTCCTCATTTTTCAGTGTTTTCTTGTATCTTCTACATTGTTTGACCTTTTCAAACAATTCCAAATCTGTATCATTCACATGATGTCACAGATTCAAGCACTCAAACTTTCAACATCACTCTAGCGTTCAGCACCGCTACCTTCAAAGGTTACACCTTCACACGCAATTTCTTCAGGAATTGCATATTTTCTAGTTATTATTATTGTGTGAAGGTGGAACCTTCACACATATGTTATTGTGTTCGGCCATTTTCTTTATTATTATTATTGTGTGAAGGTGGAACCTTCACACATATGTTATTGTGCTCGGCCATTTTCTTTATTATTGTGTGAAGGTGGAACCTTCACACATATGTTATTGTGTTCGGCCATTTTCTTTATTATTATTATTATTATTATTATTCTACTTCTGCCTGTTTTTCGACGGGTTTCAGCTCATTCCCAGTTTATCCGATTCACACCGTTCCAATTTCACATTATTCCAGTAAAGCGCCCGAAGGGCGTTTCCATTTTTGGAATTCCAAGTATTCACAGTTTTCCCAGAATTCCCGGTTTTCCACCCCAAAAAGTCCCATTGACTAACATTGGGTCATATTTTGTTTCATTATTACAGCTCTCCCTTTTCATATTTTCAATATTTAACTTATTCATCTCGTTATAGGGATCCTTCCTATCATTCCAGTAATTAATACATTCCAATATTTTCCCATAATTCCATATTTTTCATCCTTCAAATATTCATAATTCATTTCCAATGGGAGGGCTTCCCATTCATTCCCAATGGGAGATTAAACATTTCACATTTTGAGCTTTCCTATTTCATATTCATAACATTTAACTCATACATTTCGCCTGTTGGCTCATTCCCACTATTGTAACAATTAATAATTTTCAATATTTTCCCATAATTACATATTTTTCATGTATAACAATTCATAATTCATTCCCAGTGGCGGACTTAACATTTTTTATTTAAAGCTTCTCCACTTCACACTCACATTAATCAGTTAATACATTCCCCAATTTGAATACTACTCATATTCACACCTTCCAGTAATTCATAACTATTTTCATATTTTTACCCATAATTCCTCATTCCCATTTTCCTCATCCAAAACTTTGTAACCTTCTATCTTGGCCATTCCTGCTCCGATTCCCACCGTTCCAACTTTAATGGATTCCCCCAATTCCCACCATTTCATTTGTGTACCCCCTTTCCTCTTCCCATGATTCAAAAATTACCCACAATTCCACTTTATCAGTTTTTCCCCTCTATCTTTTCCATTCTTTATCCGATTCTGACCATTCCAACTTTAATCAATTCCCCCAATGCCCGCCACTCCATTTTTACCCACAATTCAAAAATTACCCATAATTCCACTTTTTCAGTTTTTCCCTTCTATCTTTGCCATTCTTCATCCGATTCTGACCGTTCCAACTTTCATCAATTCCCCCGATGCCCGCCACTCCATTTTTACTCACAATTCAAAAATTACCCATAATTCCACTTTTTCAGTTTTTCCCTTCTATCTTTGCCATTCTTCATCCAATTGCGACCGTTCCAACTTGAATCAATTCTCCCAATTCCCGCCATTACATGGTGGTATCTATTTTCTTCTTACCTGAATTAAAAAATTACCCACAATTCCACTTTTTCAGTTTTTCCCTTCTATCTTTTCCATTCTTCATCCGATTGTGACCGTTCCAACATTAATCAATTCCCCTGATGCCCGCCACTCCATTTTTACCCACAATTCAAAAATTACCCATAATTCCACTTTTTCAGTTTTTCCCTTCTATCTTTGCCATTCTTCATCCGATTCTGACCGTTCCAACTTTCATCAATTCCCCCGATGCCCGCCACTCCATTTTTACCCACAATTCAAAAATTACCCATAATTCCACTTTTTCAGTTTTTCCCTTCTATCTTTGCCATTCTTCATCCGATTCTGACCGTTCCAACTTTAATCAATTCCCCCAATGCCCGCCACTCCATTTTTACCCACAATTCAAAAATTACCCATAATTCCACTTTTTCAGTTTTTCCCTTCTATCTTCACCATTCTTCATCCGATTTTTACCGTTCTAACTTTAATCCATTCTCCCAATGCCCGCCACTCCATTTTTACTCACAATTCAAAAATTTCCCACAATTCCACTTTTTCAGTTTTTCCCTTCTACCTTTGCCATTCTTCATCCGATTGCGACCGTTCCAAGTTTAATCGATTCATCCAATTCCCCCCATTCAATGGTAGTTTGAATTTTCTTCTTTCCAGAGTTCAAAAATTACCCACAATTCCACTTTTTTAGTTTATCACTTCTATCTTTGTCATTCTTCATCCGATTCGGACCGTTCCAACTTTAATCAATTCCCCCAATTCCCACCATTCCACATCATTCAACACCTTTGCCTTCAGAGGTTACACCTTCACACGCAATTTCTTCAGAAATTGCAAATATTCTAGTTATTATTATTATTCTTATTCTGCCTGTTTTTCGACGGGTTTCAGCTCATTCCCAGTTTATCCGATTCACACCGTTCCAATTTCACATTATTCCAGTAAAGCGCCCGAAGGGCGTTTCCATTTTTGGAATTCCAAGTATTCACAGTTTTCCCAGAATTCCCGGTTTTCCACCCCAAAAAGTCCCATTGACTAACATTGGGTCATATTTTGTTTCATTATTACAGCTCTCCCTTTTCATATTTTCAATATTTAACTTATTCATCTCGTTATAGGGATCCTTCCTATCATTCCAGTAATTAATACATTCCAATATTTTCCCATAATTCCATATTTTTCATCCTTCAAATATTCATAGTTCATTTCCAATGGGAGGGCTTCCCATTCATTCCCAATGGGAGATTAAACATTTCACATTTTGAGCTTTCCTATTTCATATTCATAACATTTAACTCATACATTTCGCCTGTTGGCTCATTCCCACTATTGTAACAATTAATAATTTTCAATATTTTCCCATAATTACATATTTTTCATGTATAACAATTCATAATTCATTCCCAGTGGCGGACTTAACATTTTTTATTTAAAGCTTCTCCACTTCACACTCACATTAATCAGTTAATACATTCCCCAATTTGAATACTACTCATATTCACACCTTCCAGTAATTCATAACTATTTTCATATTTTTACCCATAATTCCTCATTCCCATTTTCCTCATCCAAAACTTTGTAACCTTCTATCTTGGCCATTCCTGCTCCGATTCCCACCGTTCCAACTTTAATGGATTCCCCCAATTCCCACCATTTCATTTGTGTATCCCCTTTCCTCTTCCCATGATTCAAAAATTACCCACAATTCCACTTTATCAGTTTTTCCCCTCTATCTTTTCCATTCTTTATCCGATTCTGACCATTCCAACTTTAATCAATTCCCCCAATGCCCGCCACTCCATTTTTACCCACAATTCAAAAATTACCCATAATTCCACTTTTTCAGTTTTTCCCTTCTATCTTTGCCATTCTTCATCCGATTCTGACCGTTCCAACTTTCATCAATTCCCCCGATGCCCGCCACTCCATTTTTACCCACAATTCTAAAATTACCCATAATTCCACTTTTTCAGTTTTTCCCTTCTATCTTTGCCATTCTTCATCCAATTGCGACCGTTCCAACTTGAATCAATTCCCCCAATTCCCGCCATTACATGGTGGTATCTATTTTCTTCTTACCTGAATTAAAAAATTACCCACAATTCCACTTTTTCAGTTTTTCCCTTCTATCTTTTCCATTCTTCATCCGATTGTGACCGTTCCAACATTAATCAATTCCCCTGATGCCCGCCACTCCATTTTTACCCACAATTCAAAAATTACCCATAATTCCACTTTTTCAGTTTTTCCCTTCTATCTTTGCCATTCTTCATCCGATTCTGACCGTTCCAACTTTAATCAATTCCCCCAATGCCCGCCACTCCATTTTTACCCACAATTCAAAAATTACCCATAATTCCACTTTTTCAGTTTTTCCCTTCTTTCTTCACCATTCTTCATCCGATTTTTACCGTTCTAACTTTAATCCATTCTCCCAATGCCCGCCACTCCATTTTTACTCACAATTCAAAAATTTCCCACAATTCCACTTTTTCAGTTTTTCCCTTCTACCTTTGCCATTCTTCATCCGATTGCGACCGTTCCAAGTTTAATCGATTCATCCAATTCCCCCCATTCAATGGTAGTTTGAATTTTCTTCTTTCCAGAGTTCAAAAATTACCCACAATTCCACTTTTTTAGTTTATCACTTCTATCTTTGTCATTCTTCATCCGATTCGGACCGTTCCAACTTTAATCAATTCCCCCAATTCCCACCATTCCACATCATTCAACACCTTTGCCTTCAGAGGTTACACCTTCACACGCAATTTCTTCAGAAATTGCAAATATTCTAGTTATTATTATTATTCTACTTCTGCCTGTTTTTCGACGGGTTTCAGCTCATTCCCAGTTTATCCGATTCACACCGTTCCAATTTCACATTATTCCAGTAAAGCGCCCGAAGGGCGTTTCCATTTTTGGAATTCCAAGTATTCACAGTTTTCCCAGAATTCCCGGTTTTCCACCCCAAAAAGTCCCATTGACTAACATTGGGTCATATTTTGTTTCATTATTACAGCTCTCCCTTTTTATATTTTCAATATTTAACTTATTCATCTCGTTATAGGGATCCTTCCTATCATTCCAGTAATTAATACATTCCAATATTTTCCCATAATTCCATATTTTTCATCCTTCAAATATTCATAATTCATTTCCAATGGGAGGGCTTCCCATTCATTCCCAATGGGAGATTAAACATTTCACATTTTGAGCTTTCCTATTTCATATTCATAACATTTAACTCATACAATTCGCCTGTTGGCTCATTCCCACTATTGTAACAATTAATAATTTTCAATATTTTCCCATAATTACATATTTTTCATGTATAACAATTCATAATTCATTCCCAGTGGCGGACTTTACATTTTTTATTTAAAGCTTCTCCACTTCACACTCACATTAATCAGTTAATACATTCCCCAATTTGAATACTACTCATATTCACACCTTCCAGTAATTCAAAACTATTTTCATATTTTTACCCATAATTCCTCATTCCCATTTTCCTCATCCAAAACTTTGTAACCTTCTATCTTGGCCATTCCTGCTCCGATTCCCACCGTTCCAACTTTAATGGATTCCCCCAATTCCCACCATTTCATTTGTGTATCCCCTTTCCTCTTCCCATGATTCAAAAATTACCCACAATTCCACTTTATCAGTTTTTCCCCTCTATCTTTTCCATTCTTTATCCGATTCTGACCATTCCAACTTTAATCAATTCCCCCAATGCCCGCCACTCCATTTTTACCCACAATTCAAAAATTACCCATAATTCCACTTTTTCAGTTTTTCCCTTCTATCTTTGCCATTTTTCATCCGATTCTGACCGTTCCAACTTTCATCAATTCCCCCGATGCCCGCCACTCCATTTTTACCCACAATTCAAAAATTACCCATAATTCCACTTTTTCAGTTTTTCCCTTCTATCTTTGCCATTCTTCATCCAATTGCGACCGTTCCAACTTGAATCAATTCCCCCAATTCCCGCCATTACATGGTGGTATCTATTTTCTTCTTACCGGAATTAAAAAATTACCCACAATTCCACTTTTTCAGTTTTTCCCTTCTATCTTTTCCATTCTTCATCCGATTGTGACCGTTCCAACATTAATCAATTCCCCTGATGCCCGCCACTCCATTTTTACCCACAATTCAAAAATTACCCATAATTCCACTTTTTCAGTTTTTCCCTTCTATCTTTGCCATTCTTCATCCGATTCTGACCGTTCCAACTTTCATCAATTCCCCCGATGCCCGCCACTCCATTTTTACCCACAATTCAAAAATTACCCATAATTCCACTTTTTCAGTTTTTCCCTTCTATCTTTGCCATTCTTCATCCGATTCTGACCGTTCCAACTTTAATCAATTCCCCCAATGCCCGCCACTCCATTTTTACCCACAATTCAAAAATTACCCATAATTCCACTTTTTCAGTTTTTCCCTTCTATCTTCACCATTCTTCATCCGATTTTTACCGTTCTAACTTTAATCCATTCTCCCAATGCCCGCCACTCCATTTTTACTCACAATTCAAAAATTTCCCACAATTCCACTTTTTCAGTTTTTCCCTTCTACCTTTGCCATTCTTCATCCGATTGCGACCGTTCCAAGTTTAATCGATTCATCCAATTCCCCCCATTCAATGGTAGTTTGAATTTTCTTCTTTCCAGAGTTCAAAAATTACCCACAATTCCACTTTTTCAGTTTATCACTTCTATCTTTGTCATTCTTCATCCGATTCGGACCGTTCCAACTTTAATCAATTCCCCCAATTCCCACCATTCCACATCATTCAACACCTTTGCCTTCAGAGGTTACACCTTCACACGCAATTTCTTCAGAAATTGCAAATATTCTAGTTATTATTATTATTATTCCGCCCTGTTTTTCGGCACGTTTCAACTCATTCCCAGTTTATTTAATTCACCCCGTTCCACTTTCATGTTATTCCACTTATTCGGGAATGAGGGGTTTCCATTTTTCACATTCCAAATATTCACAGTTTTCCCAGAATTCCCGGTTTTCCACCCCAAAAAGTTCCATTGACTTACATTGGGTCATTTTTCGTTTCATTATTACAGCTTTCCTTTTTAATATTTTCAATATTTAACTCATACATCTCGTCTTAGGGATCCTTCCCGTCATTCCAGTAATTAATACATTTCAATATTTTCCCATAATTCCATATTTTTCCATCTTTAAATATCCATAATTCATTTCCAATGGGAGGGCTTCCCATTCATTCCCAATGGGAGATTGAACATTTCACATTTTGAGCTTTCCTTTTTCATATTCATAACATTTAACTCATTCATTCTGCCTTATGGCTCATTCCCATCATTCCTAGAGTTCATAATTATTCATATTTTCCCATAATTCCATATTTTTCACCTATTACAATTCATAATTCATTCCCAATGGCCGATTTAACATTTCTTATTTGAAGCTTCCCAATACCACATTTAAATCATTCAGCTAATGCATTTCACATTGTCATCATTATACATTATAACACATTCCAGTATTTCATAAATATATTAAAAATATTACCCATAATTCCTCATTCCCATTTTATTCAACAAAACTTTGTAACGTTCTATCTCGGCCATTCCTGCTCCGATTCCCACCGTTCCAACTTTAATCGATTCCACTGATGCCCGCCATTCCATTCGTGTATCCATTTACCTCTTCTCAAAATTAAAAATTTTGTCACAATTCCACACACTGTACCTTTAATAAACCAATTCATTTTCAATGAGGTCATTCATTGTGTGGGCGTTTCGCCTTCGGTGACTGCTGGTTAGGAAGACAAAGTACTCCGTTTCCCAAGGGGTCGTCAAGCGGCCATCTTGGACACTTGCCCACATACACTGAGACTCCATTTCCCATCAACCCTCAGGGGCGGCCATCTTGGATATCTGATCAGACATCTCTTGAGCGCTCAGCCCAACTTCCACCCAGGATGGCGGCCATCTTGGTTAACTCAGAACAATAAAAACAACACTCTCCTAATGTTGAACATCCAAACTAATAATTATAATCCCCCAAAATTCAGAATTTGAACTTTAAGTGTACTTTTTTCTTACTTTTTGAAATTTTGTGATATTTTACAAAATTCAAAAAATTGTTGTTTTTTTCACTTTAATGACTACAGGTGTTTGTCCGATTCAGTTTGACTCAGCGTTTAACCGTTCATCTTGACCCTGCCTATGACCTCAGGGTGTCATTTACCCACAATGCATCTGTTTTGCATAAGTAGTAGCCCCCTAAAACTCGCGAAAAATGCAATTTTTTTTGTTTCCTCTTGTGATATCTCCATTTGCGTCCGACCTATACTTATCATTCCAACTTTAGGTGTTTCCCATTCTGGGTTAGATTGCCAAGAACACCCCCGCACCAACAATTTATAGTTTTTCCCATTTTTTACCCATAATTCCTCAGTTAATTGTTCTCGCCAAAACATTTTAACCTTCTGTCTTTGCCATTCTTCATCCGATTCCCACCGTTCCAACTTTATATGATTCCATTCATCCCCGCCAATTCATTGGCGTATTCATTTACCTCTTACCAGAATTCAAAGATTTACCACAATTCCACACACTGTACCTTTAATGAACCAATTCATTTTCAATGCGGTCATTCATTGTGTGGGCGTTTGGCCTTCGGTGACTACTGTTCAGGTAGACAAAGTACTCCATTTCCCATGGGGTCGTCAAGCGGCCATCTTGGACACTTGCCCACATACACTGAGACTCCATTTCCCATCAACCCTCAGGGGCGGCCATCTTGGATATCTGATCAGACATCTCATGAGCGCTCAGCCCAACTTCCACCCAGGATGGCGGCCATCTTGGTTAACTCAGAACAATAAAAACAACACTCTCCTAATGTTGAACATCCAAACTATTAAATATAATCCCCCAAAATTCAGAATTTGAACTTTAAGTGTACTTTTTTCTCACTTTTTGAAATTTTGTGATATTTTACTAAATTCATAAAATTTTTGTTTTTTTCTCTTTAATGACTACAGGTGTTTGTCCGATTCAGGCCAAGTCAGCGTTTAACCGTTCATCTTGACCCTGCCTATGACCTCAGAGTGTCATTTACCCACAATGCATCTGTTTTGCGTAAGTTATAGCCCCCTAAAACTCGCGAAAAATCTGATTTTTTATGTTTCCTCTTGTGATATCTCCATTTGCGTCCGACATATACTTATTGTTTCAATTTTAGGTGTTTCCCATCATGGGTTAGATTGCCAAGAACACCCCCGCACCAACAATTTATAGTTTTTCCCATTTTTTTACCCATAATTCCTCAGTTAATTGTTCTCGCCAAAACATTGTAACCTTCTGTCTTTGCCATTCTTCATCCGATTCCCACCGTTCCAACTTTATATGATTCCATTCATCCCCGCCAATTCATTGGTGTATTCATTTACCTCTTACCAGAATTCAAAGATTTACCACAATTCCACACACTGTACCTTTAATGAACCAATTCATTTTCAATGCGGTCATTCATTGTGTGGGCGTTTGGCCTTCGGTGACTACTGTTCAGGTAGACAAAGTACTCCATTTCCCATGGGGTCGTCAAGCGGCCATCTTGGACACTTGCCCACATACACTGAGACTCCATTTCCCATCAACCCTCAGGGGCGGCCATCTTGGATATCTGATCAGACATCTCATGAGCGCTCAGCCCAACTTCCACCCAGGATGGCGGCCATCTTGGTTAACTCAGAACAATAAAAACAACACTCTCCTAATGTTGAACATCCAAACTATTAAATATAATCCCCCAAAATTCAGAATTTGAACTTTAAGTGTACTTTTTTCTCACTTTTTGAAATTTTGTGATATTTTACTAAATTCATAAAATTTTTGTTTTTTTCTCTTTAATGACTACAGGTGTTTGTCCGATTCAGGCCAAGTCAGCGTTTAACCGTTCATCTTGACCCTGCCTATGACCTCAGAGTGTCATTTACCCACAATGCATCTGTTTTGCGTAAGTTATAGCCCCCTAAAACTCGCGAAAAATCTGATTTTTTATGTTTCCTCTTGTGATATCTCCATTTGCGTCCGACATATACTTATTGTTTCAATTTTAGGTGTTTCCCATCATGGGTTAGATTGCCAAGAACACCCCCGCACCAACAATTTATAGTTTTTCCCATTTTTTTACCCATAATTCCTCAGTTAATTGTTCTCGCCAAAACATTGTAACCTTCTGTCTTTGCCATTCTTCATCCGATTCCCACCGTTCCAACTTTATATGATTCCATTCATCCCCGCCAATTCATTGGTGTATTCATTTACCTCTTACCAGAATTCAAAGATTTACCACAATTCCACACACTGTACCTTTAATGAACCAATTCATTTTCAATGCGGTCATTCATTGTGTGGGCGTTTGGCCTTCGGTGACTACTGTTCAGGTAGACAAAGTACTCCATTTCCCATGGGGTCGTCAAGCGGCCATCTTGGACACTTGCCCACATACACTGAGACTCCATTTCCCATCAACCCTCAGGGGCGGCCATCTTGGATATCTGATCAGACATCTCATGAGCGCTCAGCCCAACTTCCACCCAGGATGGTGGCCATCTTGGTTAACTCAGAACAATAAAAACAACACTCTCCTAATGTTGAACATCCAAACTAATAATTATAATCCCCCAAAATTCAGAATTTGAACTTTAAGTGTACTTTTTTCTTACTTTTTGAAATTTTGTGATATTTTACAAAATTCAAAAAATTGTTGTTTTTTTCACTTTAATGACTACAGGTGTTTGTCCGATTCAGTTTGACTCAGCGTTTAACCGTTCATCTTGACCCTGCCTATGACCTCAGGGTGTCATTTACCCACAATGCATCTGTTTTGCATAAGTAGTAGCCCCCTAAAACTCGCGAAAAATGCAATTTTTTTTGTTTCCTCTTGTGATATCTCCATTTGCGTCCGACCTATACTTATCATTCCAACTTTAGGTGTTTCCCATTCTGGGTTAGATTGCCAAGAACACCCCCGCACCAACAATTTATAGTTTTTCCCATTTTTTACCCATAATTCCTCAGTTAATTGTTCTCGCCAAAACATTTTAACCTTCTGTCTTTGCCATTCTTCATCCGATTCCCACTGTTCCAACTTTATATGATTCCATTCATCCCCGCCAATTCGTTGGTGTATTCATTTACCTCTTACCAGAATTCAAAGATTTACCACAATTCCACACACTGTACCTTTAATGAACCAATTCATTTTCAATGCGGTCATTCATTGTGTGGGCGTTTGGCCTTCGGTGACTACTGTTCAGGTAGACAAAGTACTCCATTTCCCATGGGGTCGTCAAGCGGCCATCTTGGACACTTGCCCACATACACTGAAACTCCATTTCCCATCAACCCTCAGGGGCGGCCATCTTGGATATCTGATCAGACATCTCATGAGCGCTCAGCCCAACTTCCACCCAGGATGGCGGCCATCTTGGTTAACTCAGAACAATAAAAACAACACTCTCCTAATGTTGAACATCCAAACTATTAAATATAATCCCCCAAAATTCAGAATTTGAACTTTAAGTGTACTTTTTTCTCACTTTTTGAAATTTTGTGATATTTTACTAAATTCATAAAATTTTTGTTTTTTTCACTTTAATGACTACAGGTGTTTGTCCGATTCAGGCCAATTCAGCGTTTAACCGTTCATCTTGACCCTGCCTATGACCTCAGAGTGTCATTTACCCACAATGCATCTGTTTTGCGTAAGTTATAGCCCCCTAAAACTCGCGAAAAATCTGATTTTTTATGTTTCCTCTTGTGATATCTCCATTTGCGTCCGACATATACTTATTGTTTCAATTTTAGGTGTTTCCCATCATGGGTTAGATTGCCAAGAACACCCCCGCACCAACAATTTATAGTTTTTCCCATTTTTTTACCCATAATTCCTCAGTTAATTGTTCTCGCCAAAACATTGTAACCTTCTGTCTTTGCCATTCTTCATCCGATTCCCACCGTTCCAACTTTATATGATTCCATTCATCCCCGCCAATTCATTGGTGTATTCATTTACCTCTTACCAGAATTCAAAGATTTACCACAATTCCACACACTGTACCTTTAATGAACCAATTCATTTTCAATGCGGTCATTCATTGTGTGGGCGTTTGGCCTTCGGTGACTACTGTTCAGGTAGACAAAGTACTCCATTTCCCATGGGGTCGTCAAGCGGCCATCTTGGACACTTGCCCACATACACTGAGACTCCATTTCCCATCAACCCTCAGGGGCGGCCATCTTGGATATCTGATCAGACATCTCATGAGCGCTCAGCCCAACTTCCACCCAGGATGGCGGCCATCTTGGTTAACTCAGAACAATAAAAACAACACTCTCCTAATGTTGAACATCCAACCTATTAAATATAATCCCCCAAAATTCAGAATTTGAACTTTAAGTGTACTTTTTTCTCACTTTTTGAAATTTTGTGATATTTTACTAAATTCATAAAATTTTTGTTTTTTTCTCTTTAATGACTACAGGTGTTTGTCCGATTCAGGCCAATTCAGCGTTTAACCGTTCATCTTGACCCTGCCTATGACCTCAGAGTGTCATTTACCCACAATGCATCTGTTTTGCGTAAGTTATAGCCCCCTAAAACTCGCGAAAAATCTGATTTTTTATGTTTCCTCTTGTGATATCTCCATTTGCGTCCGACATATACTTATTGTTTCAATTTTAGGTGTTTCCCATCATGGGTTAGATTGCCAAGAACACCCCCGCACCAACAATTTATAGTTTTTCCCATTTTTTTACCCATAATTCCTCAGTTAATTGTTCTCGCCAAAACATTGTAACCTTCTGTCTTTGCCATTCTTCATCCGATTCCCACCGTTCTAACTTTATATGATTCCATTCATCCCCGCCAATTCATTGGTGTACTCGTTTACCTCTTACCAGAATTCAAAGTTGCACCACAATTCCACACACTGTACCTTTAATGAACCAATTCATTTTCAATGAGGTCATTCATTGTGTGGGCGTTTGGCCTTTGGTGACTACTGTTGAGGTAGTCAAAGTACTCCATTTCCCATGGGGTCGTCAGGTGGCCATCTTGGACACTTGCCCACATACACTGAGACTCCATTTCCCATCAAACCTCAGGGGTGGCCATCTTGGATATCTGATCCGATATCTTCATCCGATTCCTACCGTTCCAACTTTAAACGATTCCCCTGAGTCCTGCCATTTCATGGTGATATCCTTTTTCTTTTTCCCAGAATTCAAAAACTACCCACAATCCCACTTTCAGTTTTTCCCTTGTATCTTTGTCATTCTTGCTGCGATTTCCACTGTTCCAACTTTAATCGATTCCCCCAATGCCCGCCCATCCATTTTTACCCACAATTCAAAAATGACCCACAATTCCGTTTTTTCAGTTTTTCCCTTATATCTTTGCCATTCTTCATCCGATTCCGACCATTCTAACTTTAATCGATTCCCCCAAGTCCCGCCATTCCATGGTGGTATCCGCTTTCTTCCCAGAATTCAAAAATTACCCACAATTCCACTTTTTTCAGTTTTTCCCTTATATCTTTGCCATTCTTCATCCAATTCCGACCGTTCCAACTTTATTCAATTCCCCCAACGCCCGCCAATGCATTTTTACGTACAATTCAAAAATTACCCACAATTCCACTTTTTCAGTTTTTTCCTTATATCTTTGCCATTCTTCACTCGATTCCGACCATTCCAACTTTAATCGATTCCTCGAAGTCCCACCATTCCACGGTGGTATCCGCTTTCTTCCCAGAGTTCAAAAATTACCCACAATTCCACTTTTTCAGTTTTTCCCTTGTATTTTAGCCATTCCTGCTGCGATTTCCTTCGTTCCAACTTTAATCGATTCCCCCAATGCCCGCTAATGCATTTTTACCCACAATTCAAAAATTACCCACAATTCCACTATTTCAGTTTTTTCCTTTTATCTTTGCCATTCTTCACTCGATTCCGACCATTCCAACTTTAATCGATTCCTCGAAGTCCCACCATTCCACGGTGGTTTCCGCTTTCTTCCCAGAGTTCAAAAATTACCCACAATTCCACTTTTTCAGTTTTTCCCTTGTAACTTTGCCATTCCTGCTGCGATTTCCACCGTTCCAACTTTAATCGTTTCTCCCAATGCCCACCCATCCATTTTTACCCACATTTCAAAAATTACCCACAATTCCACTATTTCTGTTTTTCCCTTATATCTTTGCCATTCTTCATCCAATTCCGACCGTTCCAACTTTAATCAATTCCCCCAATGCCCGCCAAAGCATTTTTACCCACAATTCAAAAATTACCCACAATTCCACTTCTTTCAGTTTTTCCCCTATATCTTTGCCATTCTTCATCCGATTCCTACCGTTCCAACTTTAATCGATTCCCCATATTCCCGCTATTCCATTCGTGTATCCATTTTTCTCTTCCTACAATTCAAGATTTTCCCACAATTCCTCATTTTTCAGTGTTTTCTTGTATCTTCTACATTGTTTGACCTTTTCAAACAATTCCAAATCTGTATCATTCACATGATGTCACAGATTCAAGCACTCAAACTTTCAACATCACTCTAGCGTTCAGCACCGCTACCTTCAAAGGTTACACCTTCACACGCAATTTCTTCAGGAATTGCATATTTTCTAGTTATTATTATTATTCCGCCCTGTTTTTCGGCACGTTTCAACTCATTCCCAGTTTATTTAATTCACCCCGTTCCACTTTCATGTTATTCCACTTATTCGGGAATGAGGGGTTTCCATTTTTCACATTCCAAATATTCACAGTTTTCCCAGAATTCCCGGTTTTCCACCCCAAAAAGTTCCATTGACTTACATTGGGTCATTTTTCGTTTCATTATTACAGCTTTCCTTTTTAATATTTTCAATATTTAACTCATACATCTCGTCTTAGGGATCCTTCCCGTCATTCCAGTAATTAATACATTTCAATATTTTCCCATAATTCCATATTTTTCCATCTTTAAATATCCATAATTCATTTCCAATGGGAGGGCTTCCCATTCATTCCCAATGGGAGATTGAACATTTCACATTTTGAGCTTTCCTTTTTCATATTCATAACATTTAACTCATTCATTCTGCCTTATGGCTCATTCCCATCATTCCTAGAGTTCATAATTATTCATATTTTCCCATAATTCCATATTTTTCACCTATTACAATTCATAATTCATTCCCAATGGCCGATTTAACATTTCTTATTTGAAGCTTCCCAATACCACATTTAAATCATTCAGCTAATGCATTTCACATTGTCATCATTATACATTATAACACATTCCAGTATTTCATAAATATATTAAAAATATTACCCATAATTCCTCATTCCCATTTTATTCAACAAAACTTTGTAACGTTCTATCTCGGCCATTCCTGCTCCGATTCCCACCGTTCCAACTTTAATCGATTCCACTGATGCCCGCCATTCCATTCGTGTATCCATTTACCTCTTCTCAAAATTAAAAATTTTGTCACAATTCCACACACTGTACCTTTAATAAACCAATTCATTTTCAATGAGGTCATTCATTGTGTGGGCGTTTCGCCTTCGGTGACTGCTGGTTAGGAAGACAAAGTACTCCGTTTCCCAAGGGGTCGTCAAGCGGCCATCTTGGACACTTGCCCACATACACTGAGACTCCATTTCCCATCAACCCTCAGGGGCGGCCATCTTGGATATCTGATCAGACATCTCTTGAGCGCTCAGCCCAACTTCCACCCAGGATGGCGGCCATCTTGGTTAACTCAGAACAATAAAAACAACACTCTCCTAATGTTGAACATCCAAACTAATAATTATAATCCCCCAAAATTCAGAATTTGAACTTTAAGTGTACTTTTTTCTTACTTTTTGAAATTTTGTGATATTTTACAAAATTCAAAAAATTGTTGTTTTTTTCACTTTAATGACTACAGGTGTTTGTCCGATTCAGGCCAATTCAGCGTTTAACCGTTCATCTTGACCCTGCCTATGACCTCAGAGTGTCATTTACCCACAATGCATCTGTTTTGCGTAAGTTATAGCCCCCTAAAACTCGCGAAAAATCTGATTTTTTATGTTTCCTCTTGTGATATCTCCATTTGCGTCCGACATATACTTATTGTTTCAATTTTAGGTGTTTCCCATCATGGGTTAGATTGCCAAGAACACCCCCGCACCAACAATTTATAGTTTTTCCCATTTTTTTACCCATAATTCCTCAGTTAATTGTTCTCGCCAAAACATTGTAACCTTCTGTCTTTGCCATTCTTCATCCGATTCCCACCGTTCCAACTTTATATGATTCCATTCATCCCCGCCAATTCATTGGTGTATTCATTTACCTCTTACCAGAATTCAAAGATTTACCACAATTCCACACACTGTACCTTTAATGAACCAATTCATTTTCAATGCGGTCATTCATTGTGTGGGCGTTTGGCCTTCGGTGACTACTGTTCAGGTAGACAAAGTACTCCATTTCCCATGGGGTCGTCAAGCGGCCATCTTGGACACTTGCCCACATACACTGAGACTCCATTTCCCATCAACCCTCAGGGGCGGCCATCTTGGATATCTGATCAGACATCTCATGAGCGCTCAGCCCAACTTCCACCCAGGATGGCGGCCATCTTGGTTAACTCAGAACAATAAAAACAACACTCTCCTAATGTTGAACATCCAAACTATTAAATATAATCCCCCAAAATTCAGAATTTGAACTTTAAGTGTACTTTTTTCTCACTTTTTGAAATTTTGTGATATTTTACTAAATTCATAAAATTTTTGTTTTTTTCTCTTTAATGACTACAGGTGTTTGTCCGATTCAGGCCAAGTCAGCGTTTAACCGTTCATCTTGACCCTGCCTATGACCTCAGAGTGTCATTTACCCACAATGCATCTGTTTTGCGTAAGTTATAGCCCCCTAAAACTCGCGAAAAATCTGATTTTTTATGTTTCCTCTTGTGATATCTCCATTTGCGTCCGACATATACTTATTGTTTCAATTTTAGGTGTTTCCCATCATGGGTTAGATTGCCAAGAACACCCCCGCACCAACAATTTATAGTTTTTCCCATTTTTTTACCCATAATTCCTCAGTTAATTGTTCTCGCCAAAACATTGTAACCTTCTGTCTTTGCCATTCTTCATCCGATTCCCACCGTTCCAACTTTATATGATTCCATTCATCCCCGCCAATTCATTGGTGTATTCATTTACCTCTTACCAGAATTCAAAGATTTACCACAATTCCACACACTGTACCTTTAATGAACCAATTCATTTTCAATGCGGTCATTCATTGTGTGGGCGTTTGGCCTTCGGTGACTACTGTTCAGGTAGACAAAGTACTCCATTTCCCATGGGGTCGTCAAGCGGCCATCTTGGACACTTGCCCACATACACTGAGACTCCATTTCCCATCAACCCTCAGGGGCGGCCATCTTGGATATCTGATCAGACATCTCATGAGCGCTCAGCCCAACTTCCACCCAGGATGGCGGCCATCTTGGTTAACTCAGAACAATAAAAACAACACTCTCCTAATGTTGAACATCCAAACTATTAAATATAATCCCCCAAAATTCAGAATTTGAACTTTAAGTGTACTTTTTTCTCACTTTTTGAAATTTTGTGATATTTTACTAAATTCATAAAATTTTTGTTTTTTTCTCTTTAATGACTACAGGTGTTTGTCCGATTCAGGCCAATTCAGCGTTTAACCGTTCATCTTGACCCTGCCTATGACCTCAGAGTGTCATTTACCCACAATGCATCTGTTTTGCGTAAGTTATAGCCCCCTAAAACTCGCGAAAAATCTGATTTTTTATGTTTCCTCTTGTGATATCTCCATTTGCGTCCGACCTATACTTATCATTCCAACTTTAGGTGTTTCCCATCATGGGTTAGATTGCCAAGAACACCCCCGCACCAACAATTTATAGTTTTTCCCATTTTTTTACCCATAATTCCTCAGTTAATTGTTCTCGCCAAAACATTGTAACCTTCTGTCTTTGCCATTCTTCATCCGATTCCCACCGTTCTAACTTTATATGATTCCATTCATCCCCGCCAATTCATTGGTGTACTCGTTTACCTCTTACCAGAATTCAAAGTTGCACCACAATTCCACACACTGTACCTTTAATGAACCAATTCATTTTCAATGAGGTCATTCATTGTGTGGGCGTTTGGCCTTTGGTGACTACTGTTGAGGTAGTCAAAGTACTCCATTTCCCATGGGGTCGTCAGGTGGCCATCTTGGACACTTGCCCACATACACTGAGACTCCATTTCCCATCAAACCTCAGGGGTGGCCATCTTGGATATCTGATCCGATATCTTCATCCGATTCCTACCGTTCCAACTTTAAACGATTCCCCTGAGTCCTGCCATTTCATGGTGATATCCTTTTTCTTTTTCCCAGAATTCAAAAACTACCCACAATCCCACTTTCAGTTTTTCCCTTGTATCTTTGTCATTCCTGCTGCGATTTCCACTGTTCCAACTTTAATCGATTCCCCCAATGCCCGCCCATCCATTTTTACCCACAATTCAAAAATGACCCACAATTCCGTTTTTTCAGTTTTTCCCTTATATCTTTGCCATTCTTCATCCGATTCCGACCATTCTAACTTTAATCGATTCCCCCAAGTCCCGCCATTCCATGGTGGTATCCGCTTTCTTCCCAGAATTCAAAAATTACCCACAATTCCACTTTTTTCAGTTTTTCCCTTATATCTTTGCCATTCTTCATCCAATTCCGACCGTTCCAACTTTAATCAATTCCCCCAATGCCCGCCAAAGCATTTTTACCCACAATTCAAAAATTACCCACAATTCCACTTCTTTCAGTTTTTCCCCTATATCTTTGCCATTCTTCATCCGATTCCTACCGTTCCAACTTTAATCGATTCCCCATATTCCCGCTATTCCATTCGTGTATCCATTTTACTCTTCCTACAATTCAAGATTTTCCCACAATTCCTCATTTTTCAGTGTTTTCTTGTATCTTCTACATTGTTTGACCTTTTCAAACAATTCCAAATCTGTATCATTCACATGATGTCACAGATTCAAGCACTCAAACTTTCAACATCACTCTAGCGTTCAGCACCGCTACCTTCAAAGGTTACACCTTCACACGCAATTTCTTCAGGAATTGCATATTTTCTAGTTGTGTGAAGGTGGAACCTTCACACATATGTTATTGTGCTCGGCCATTTTCTTTATTATTATTGTGTGAAGGTGGAACCTTCACACATATGTTATTGTGCTCGGCCATTTTCTTTATTATTGTGTGAAGGTGGAACCTTCACACATATGTTATTGTGCTCGGCCATTTTCTTTATTATTATTATTATTATTCTTATTCTGCCTGTTTTTCGACGGATTTCAGCTCATTCCCAGTTTATCCGATTCACACCGTTCCAATTTCACATTATTCCAGTTAAGCGCCCGAAGGGCGTTTCCATTTTTGGAATTCCAAGTATTCACAGTTTTCCCAGAATTCCCGGTTTTCCACCCCAAAAAGTCCCATTGACTTACATTGGGTCATTTTTTGTTTCATTATTACAGCTCTCCCTTTTCATATTTTCAATATTTAACTTATTCATCTCGTTATAGGGATCCTTCCTATCATTCCAGTAATTAATACATTCCAATATTTTCCCATAATTCCATATTTTTCATCCTTCAAATATTCATAATTCATTTCCAATGGGAGGGCTTCCCATTCATTCCCAATGGGAGATTAAACATTTTACATTTTGAGCTTTCCTATTTCATATTCATAACATTTATCTCATACATTTCGCCTTATGGCTCATTCCCACCATTGTAACAGTTAATAATTATTAATATTTTCCCATAATTCAATATTTTTCATTTATAACAATTCATAATTCATTTCCAGTGGTGGATTTAACATTATTTACTTGAAGCTTCTCCACTTCACACTCACATTAATCAGTTAATACATTCCCCAATATCAATACTACTCATATTCACACCTTCCAGTAATTCATAACTATTTTCATATTTTTACCCATAATTCCTCATTCCCATTTTCCTCATCCAAAACTTTGTAACCTTCTATCTTGGCCATTCCTGCTCCGATTCCCACCGTTCCAACTTTAATGGATTCCCCCAATTCCCACCATTTCATTTGTGTATCCCCTTTCCTCTTCCCATGATTCAAAAATTACCCACAATTCCACTTTATCAGTTTTTCCCCTCTATCTTTTCCATTCTTTATCCGATTCTGACCATTCCAACTTTAATCAATTCCCCCAATGCCCGCCACTCCATTTTTACCCACAATTCAAAAATTACCCATAATTCCACTTTTTCAGTTTTTCCCTTCTATCTTTGCCATTCTTCATCCGATTCTGACCGTTCCAACTTTCATCAATTCCCCCGATGCCCGCCACTCCATTTTTACCCACAATTCAAAAATTACCCATAATTCCACTTTTTCAGTTTTTCCCTTCTATCTTTGCCATTCTTCATCCAATTGCGACCGTTCCAACTTGAATCAATTCCCCCAATTCCCGCCATTACATGGTGGTATCTATTTTCTTCTTACCTGAATTAAAAAATTACCCACAATTCCACTTTTTCAGTTTTTCCCTTCTATCTTTTCCATTCTTCATCCGATTGTGACCGTTCCAACATTAATCAATTCCCCTGATGCCCGCCACTCCATTTTTACCCACAATTCAAAAATTACCCATAATTCCACTTTTTCAGTTTTTCCCTTCTATCTTTGCCATTCTTCATCCGATTCTGACCGTTCCAACTTTCATCAATTCCCCCGATGCCCGCCACTCCATTTTTACCCACAATTCAAAAATTACCCATAATTCCACTTTTTCAGTTTTTCTCTTCTATCTTTGCCATTCTTCATCCGATTCTGACCGTTCCAACTTTAATCAATTCCCCCAATGCCCGCCACTCCATTTTTACCCACAATTCAAAAATTACCCATAATTCCACTTTTTCAGTTTTTCCCTTCTATCTTCACCATTCTTCATCCGATTTTTACCGTTCTAACTTTAATCCATTCTCCCAATGCCCGCCACTCCATTTTTACTCACAATTCAAAAATTTCCCACAATTCCACTTTTTCAGTTTTTCCCTTCTACCTTTGCCATTCTTCATCCGATTGCGACCGTTCCAAGTTTAATCGATTCATCCAATTCCCCCCATTCAATGGTAGTTTGAATTTTCTTCTTTCCAGAGTTCAAAAATTACCCACAATTCCACTTTTTCAGTTTATCACTTCTATCTTTGTCATTCTTCATCCGATTCGGACCGTTCTAACTTTAATCAATTCCCCCAATTCCCACCATTCCACATCATTCAACACCTTTGCCTTCAGAGGTTACACCTTCACACGCAATTTCTTCAGAAATTGCAAATATTCTAGTTGTGTGAAGGTGGAACCTTCACACATATGTTATTGTGCTCGGCCATTTTCTTTATTATTATTATTATTATTCTTATTCTGCCTGTTTTTCGACGGATTTCAGCTCATTCCCAGTTTATCTGATTCACACCGTTCCAATTTCACATTATTCCAGTAAAGCGCCCGAAGGGCGTTTCCATTTTTGGAATTCCAAGTATTCACAGTTTTCCCAGAATTCCCGGTTTTCCACCCCAAAAAGTCCCATTGACTAACATTGGGTCATATTTTGTTTCATTATTACAGCTCTCCCTTTTCATATTTTCAATATTTAACTTATTCATCTCGTTATAGGGATCCTTCCTATCATTCCAGTAATTAATACATTCCAATATTTTCCCATAATTCCATATTTTTCATCCTTCAAATATTCATAATTCATTTCCAATGGGAGGGCTTCCCATTCATTCCCAATGGGAGATTAAACATTTCACATTTTGAGCTTTCCTATTTCATATTCATAACATTTAACTCATACATTTCGCCTGTTGGCTCATTCCCACTATTGTAACAATTAATAATTTTCAATATTTTCCCATAATTACATATTTTTCATGTATAACAATTCATAATTCATTCCCAGTGGCGGACTTAACATTTTTTATTTAAAGCTTCTCCACTTCACACTCACATTAATCAGTTAATACATTCCCCAATTTGAATACTACTCATATTCACACCTTCCAGTAATTCATAACTATTTTCATATTTTTACCCATAATTCCTCATTCCCATTTTCCTCATCCAAAACTTTGTAACCTTCTATCTTGGCCATTCCTGCTCCGATTCCCACCGTTCCAACTTTAATGGATTCCCCCAATTCCCACCATTTCATTTGTGTATCCCCTTTCCTCTTCCCATGATTCAAAAATTACCCACAATTCCACTTTATCAGTTTTTCCCCTCTATCTTTTCCATTCTTTATCCGATTCTGACCATTCCAACTTTAATCAATTCCCCCAATGCCCGCCACTCCATTTTTACCCACAATTCAAAAATTACCCATAATTCCACTTTTTCAGTTTTTCCCTTCTATCTTTGCCATTCTTCATCCGATTCTGACCGTTCCAACTTTCATCAATTCCCCCGATGCCCGCCACTCCATTTTTACCCACAATTCAAAAATTACCCATAATTCCACTTTTTCAGTTTTTCCCTTCTATCTTTGCCATTCTTCATCCAATTGCGACCGTTCCAACTTGAATCAATTCCCCCAATTCCCGCCATTACATGGTGGTATCTATTTTCTTCTTACCTGAATTAAAAAATTACCCACAATTCCACTTTTTCAGTTTTTCCCTTCTATCTTTTCCATTCTTCATCCGATTGTGACCGTTCCAACATTAATCAATTCCCCTGATGCCCGCCACTCCATTTTTACCCACAATTCAAAAATTACCCATAATTCCACTTTTTCAGTTTTTCCCTTCTATCTTTGCCATTCTTCATCCGATTCTGACCGTTCCAACTTTCATCAATTCCCCCGATGCCCGCCACTCCATTTTTACCCACAATTCAAAAATTACCCATAATTCCACTTTTTCAGTTTTTCCCTTCTATCTTTGCCATTCTTCATCCGATTTTTACCGTTCTAACTTTAATCCATTCTCCCAATGCCCGCCACTCCATTTTTACTCACAATTCAAAAATTTCCCACAATTCCACTTTTTCAGTTTTTCCCTTCTACCTTTGCCATTCTTCATCCGATTGCGACCGTTCCAAGTTTAATCGATTCATCCAATTCCCCCCATTCAATGGTAGTTTGAATTTTCTTCTTTCCAGAGTTCAAAAATTACCCACAATTCCACTTTTTCAGTTTATCACTTCTATCTTTGTCATTCTTCATCCGATTCGGACCGTTCCAACTTTAATCAATTCCCCCAATTCCCACCATTCCACATCATTCAACACCTTTGCCTTCAGAGGTTACACCTTCACACGCAATTTCTTCAGAAATTGCAAATATTCTAGTTATTATTATTATTCTTATTCTGCCTGTTTTTCGACGGATTTCAGCTCATTCCCAGTTTATCCGATTTACACCGTTCCAATTTCACATTATTCCAGTTAAGCGCCCGAAGGGCGTTTCCATTTTTGGAATTCCAAGTATTCACAGTTTTCCCAGAATTCCCGGTTTTCCACCCCAAAAAGGCCCATTGACTTACATTGGGTCATTTTTTGTTTCATTATTACAGCTTTCCCTTTTCATATTTTCAATATTTAACTCATTCAACTCGTTTTAGGGATCCTTCCCATCATTCCAGTAATTGATACATTCCAATATTTTCCCATAATTCCATATATTTCATCCTTCAAATATTCATAATTCATTTCCAATGGGAGGGCTTCCCATTCATTCCCAATGGGAGATTAAACAATTTACATTTTGAGCT
Organism: Hippichthys cyanospilos; assembly: GCF_059441005.1. Taxonomy (NCBI): domain Eukaryota; kingdom Metazoa; phylum Chordata; class Actinopteri; order Syngnathiformes; family Syngnathidae; genus Hippichthys; species Hippichthys cyanospilos. The sequence goes on from NC_142373.1 coordinate 6,772,276, forward strand.
TTCCTATTTCATATTCATAACATTTAACTCATACATTTCGCCTTATGGCTCATTCCCACCATTGTAACAGTTAATAATTATTAATATTTTCCCATAATTCAATATTTTTCATGTATAACAATTCATAATTCATTTCCAGTGGTGGATTTAACATTATTTACTTGAAGCTTCTCTACTTCACACTCACATTAATCAGTTAATACATTCCCCAATATCAATACTACTCATATTCACACCTTCCAGTAATTCATAACTATTTTCATATTTTTACCCATAATTCCTCATTCCCATTTTCCTCACCAAACTTTGTAACCTTCTATCTTGGCCATTCCTGCTCCGATTCCCACCGTTCCAACTTTAGTGGATTCCCCCAATTCCCACCATTTCATTTGTGTATCCCCTTTCCTCTTCCCATGATTCAAAAATTACCCACAATTCCACTTTTTCAGTTTTTCCCCTCTATCTTTGCCATTCTTCATCCGATTCTGACCATTCCAACTTTAATCAATTCCCCCAATGCCCGCCACTCCATTTTTACCCACAATTCAAAAATTACCCATAATTCCACTTTTTCAGTTTTTCTCTTCTATCTTTGCCATTCTTCATCCGATTCTGACCGTTCCAACTTTCATCAAATCCCCCGATGCCCGCCACTCCATTTTTACCCACAATTTAAAAATTACCCATAATTCCACTTTTTCAGTTTTTCCCTTCTATCTTTGCCATTCTTCATCCAATTCTGACCGTTCCAACTTTAATCAATTCCCCTGATGCCCGCCACTCCATTTTTACCCACAATTCAAAAATTACCCATAATTCCACTTTTTCAGTTTTTCCCTTCTATCTTTGCCATTCTTCATCCGATTCTGACCGTTCCAACTTTCATCAATTCCCCCGATGCCCGCCACTCCATTTTTACCCACAATTCAAAAATTACCCATAATTCCACTTTTTCAGTTTTTCCCTTCTATCTTTGCCGTTCTTCATCCGATTGCGACCGTTCCAACTTTAAACAATTCCCCCAATTCCCGCCATTCCATGATGTATCTATTTTCTTCTTACGTAATTTCAAAAATTACCCATAATTCCACTTTTTCAGTTTTTCCCTTCTATCTTTGCCATTCTTCATCCGATTCTGACCCTTCCAACTTTCATGAATTCCCCCGATGCCCGCCACTCCATTTTTACCCACAATTCAAAAATTACCCATAATTCCACTTTTTCAGTTTTTCCCTTCTATCTTTGCCGTTCTTCATCCGATTGCGACCGTTCCAACTTTAAACAATTCCCCCAATTCCCGCCATTCCATGATGTATCTATTTTCTTCTTACGTAATTTCAAAAATTACCCATAATTCCACTTTTTCAGTTTTTCCCTTCTATCTTTGCCATTCTTCATCCGATTCTGACCGTTCCAACTTTCATCAATTCCCCCGATGCCCGCCACTCCATTTTTACCCACAATTCAAAAATTACCCATAATTCCACTTTTTCAGTTTTTCCCTTCTATCTTTGCCGTTCTTCATCCGATTGCGACCGTTCCAACTTTAAACAATTCCCCCAATTCCCGCCATTCCATGATGTATCTATTTTCTTCTTACGTAATTTCAAAAATTACGCACAATTCCACTTTTTCAGTTTTTCCCTTCTATCTTCACCATTCTTCATCCGATTTTTACCGTTCCAACTTTAATCCATTCTCCCAATGCCCGCCACTCCATTTTTACTCACAATTCAAAAATTTCCCACAATTCCACTTTTTCAGTTTTTCCCTTCTACCTTTGCCATTCTTCATCCGATTGCGACCGTTCCAAGTTTAATCGATTCATCCAATTCCCCCCATTCAATGGTAGTTTGAATTTTCTTATTTCCAGACTTCAAAAATTACCCACAATTCCACTTTTTCAGTTTATCACTTCTATGTTTGTGATTCTTCATCCGATTCGGACCGTTCCAACTTTAATCAATTCCCCCAATTCCCACCATTCCACATCATTCAACACCTTTGCCTTCAGAGGTTACACCTTCACACGCAATTTCTTCAGAAATTGCAAATATTCTAGTTGTGTGAAGGTGGAACCTTCACACATATGTTATTGTGCTCGGCCATTTTCTTTATTATTATTATTATTATTCTTATTCTGCCTGTTTTTCGACGGATTTCAGCTCATTCCCAGTTTATCCGATTCACACCGTTCCAATTTCACATTATTCCAGTAAAGCGCCCGAAGGGCGTTTCCATTTTTGGAATTCCAAGTATTCACAGTTTTCCCAGAATTCCCGGTTTTCCACCCCAAAAAGTCCCATTGACTAACATTGGGTCATATTTTGTTTCATTATTACAGCGCTCCCTTTTCATATTTTCAATATTTAACTTATTCATCTCGTTATAGGGATCCTTCCTATCATTCCAGTAATTAATACATTCCAATATTTTCCCATAATTCCATATTTTTCATCCTTCAAATATTCATAATTCATTTCCAATGGGAGGGCTTCCCATTCATTCCCAATGGGAGATTAAACATTTCACATTTTGAGCTTTCCTATTTCATATTCATAACATTTAACTCATACATTTCGCCTGTTGGCTCATTCCCACTATTGTAACAATTAATAATTTTCAATATTTTCCCATAATTACATATTTTTCATGTATAACAATTCATAATTCATTCCCAGTGGCGGACTTAACATTTTTTATTTAAAGCTTCTCCACTTCACACTCACATTAATCAGTTAATACATTCCCCAATTTGAATACTACTCATATTCACACCTTCCAGTAATTCATAACTATTTTCATATTTTTACCCATAATTCCTCATTCCCATTTTCCTCATCCAAAACTTTGTAACCTTCTATCTTGGCCATTCCTGCTCCGATTCCCACCGTTCCAACTTTAATGGATTCCCCCAATTCCCACCATTTCATTTGTGTATCCCCTTTCCTCTTCCCATGATTCAAAAATTACCCACAATTCCACTTTATCAGTTTTTCCCCTCTATCTTTTCCATTCTTTATCCGATTCTGACCATTCCAACTTTAATCAATTCCCCCAATGCCCGCCACTCCATTTTTACCCACAATTCAAAAATTACCCATAATTCCACTTTTTCAGTTTTTCCCTTCTATCTTTGCCATTCTTCATCCGATTCTGACCGTTCCAACTTTCATCAATTCCCCCGATGCCCGCCACTCCATTTTTACCCACAATTCAAAAATTACCCATAATTCCACTTTTTCAGTTTTTCCCTTCTATCTTTGCCATTCTTCATCCAATTGCGACCGTTCCAACTTGAATCAATTCCCCCAATTCCCGCCATTACATGGTGGTATCTATTTTCTTCTTACCTGAATTAAAAAATTACCCATAATTCCACTTTTTCAGTTTTTCCCTTCTATCTTTGCCATTCTTCATCCGATTCTGACCGTTCCAACTTTAATCAATTCCCCCGATGCCCGCCACTCCATTTTTACCCACAATTCAAAAATTACCCATAATTCCACTTTTTCAGTTTTTCCCTTCTATCTTTGCCATTCTTCATCCGATTCTGACCGTTCCAACTTTCATCAATTCCCCCGATGCCCGCCACTCCATTTTTACCCACAATTCAAAAATTACCCATAATTCCACTTTTTCAGTTTTTCCCTTCTATCTTTGCCATTCTTCATCCGATTCTGACCGTTCCAACTTTAATCAATTCCCCCAATGCCCGCCACTCCATTTTTACCCACAATTCAAAAATTACCCATAATTCCACTTTTTCAGTTTTTCCCTTCTATCTTCACCATTCTTCATCCGATTTTTACCGTTCTAACTTTAATCCATTCTCCCAATGCCCGCCACTCCATTTTTACTCACAATTCAAAAATTTCCCACAATTCCACTTTTTCAGTTTTTCCCTTCTACCTTTGCCATTCTTCATCCGATTGCGACCGTTCCAAGTTTAATCGATTCATCCAATTCCCCCCATTCAATGGTAGTTTGAATTTTCTTCTTTCCAGAGTTCAAAAATTACCCACAATTCCACTTTTTCAGTTTATCACTTCTATCTTTGTCATTCTTCATCCGATTCGGACCGTTCCAACTTTAATCAATTCCCCCAATTCCCACCATTCCACATCATTCAACACCTTTGCCTTCAGAGGTTACACCTTCACACGCAATTTCTTCAGAAATTGCAAATATTCTAGTTGTGTGAAGGTGGAACCTTCACACATATGTTATTGTGCTCGGCCATTTTCTTTATTATTATTGTGTGAAGGTGGAACCTTCACACATATGTTATTGTGCTCGGCCATTTTCTTTATTATTATTATTATTATTATTCTTATTCTGCCTGTTTTTCGACGGATTTCAGCTCATTCCCAGTTTATCCGATTCACACCGTTCCAATTTCACATTATTCCAGTAAAGCGCCCGAAGGGCGTTTCCATTTTTGGAATTCCAAGTATTCACAGTTTTCCCAGAATTCCCGGTTTTCCACCCCAAAAAGTCCCATTGACTAACATTGGGTCATATTTTGTTTCATTATTACAGCTCTCCCTTTTCATATTTTCAATATTTAACTTATTCATCTCGTTATAGGGATCCTTCCTATCATTCCAGTAATTAATACATTCCAATATTTTCCCATAATTCCATATTTTTCATCCTTCAAATATTCATAATTCATTTCCAATGGGAGGGCTTCCCATTCATTCCCAATGGGAGATTAAACATTTCACATTTTGAGCTTTCCTATTTCATATTCATAACATTTAACTCATACATTTCGCCTGTTGGCTCATTCCCACTATTGTAACAATTAATAATTTTCAATATTTTCCCATAATTACATATTATTCATGTATAACAACTCATAATTCATTCCCAGTGGCGGACTTAACATTTTTTATTTAAAGCTTCTCCACTTCACACTCACATTAATCAGTTAATACATTCCCCAATTTGAATACTACTCATATTCACACCTTCCAGTAATTCATAACTATTTTCATATTTTTACCCATAATTCCTCATTCCCATTTTCCTCATCCAAAACTTTGTAACCTTCTATCTTGGCCATTCCTGCTCCGATTCCCACCGTTCCAACTTTAATGGATTCCCCCAATTCCCACCATTTCATTTGTGTATCCCCTTTCCTCTTCCCATGATTCAAAAATTACCCACAATTCCACTTTATCAGTTTTTCCCCTCTATCTTTTCCATTCTTTATCCGATTCTGACCATTCCAACTTTAATCAATTCCCCCAATGCCCGCCACTCCATTTTTACCCACAATTCAAAAATTACCCATAATTCCACTTTTTCAGTTTTTCCCTTCTATCTTTGCCATTCTTCATCCGATTCTGACCGTTCCAACTTTCATCAATTCCCCCGATGCCCGCCACTCCATTTTTACCCACAATTCAAAAATTACCCATAATTCCACTTTTTCAGTTTTTCCCTTCTATCTTTGCCATTCTTCATCCAATTGCGACCGTTCCAACTTGAATCAATTCCCCCAATTCCCGCCATTACATGGTGGTATCTATTTTCTTCTTACCTGAATTAAAAAATTACCCACAATTCCACTTTTTCAGTTTTTCCCTTCTATCTTTTCCATTCTTCATCCGATTGTGACCGTTCCAACATTAATCAATTCCCCTGACGCCCGCCACTCCATTTTTACCCACAATTCAAAAATTACCCATAATTCCACTTTTTCAGTTTTTCCCTTCTATCTTTGCCATTCTTCATCCGATTCTGACCGTTCCAACTTTCATCAATTCCCCCGATGCCCGCCACTCCATTTTTACCCACAATTCAAAAATTACCCATAATTCCACTTTTTCAGTTTTTCCCTTCTATCTTTGCCATTCTTCATCCGATTCTGACCGTTCCAACTTTAATCAATTCCCCCAATGCCCGCCACTCCATTTTTACCCACAATTCAAAAATTACCCATAATTCCACTTTTTCAGTTTTTCCCTTCTATCTTCACCATTCTTCATCCGATTTTTACCGTTCTAACTTTAATCCATTCTCCCAATGCCCGCCACTCCATTTTTACTCACAATTCAAAAATTTCCCACAATTCCACTTTTTCAGTTTTTCCCTTCTACCTTTGCCATTCTTCATCCGATTGCGACCGTTCCAAGTTTAATCGATTCATCCAATTCCCCCCATTCAATGGTAGTTTGAATTTTCTTCTTTCCAGAGTTCAAAAATTACCCACAATTCCACTTTTTCAGTTTATCACTTCTATCTTTGTCATTCTTCATCCGATTCGGACCGTTCCAACTTTAATCAATTCCCCCAATTCCCACCATTCCACATCATTCAACACCTTTGCCTTCAGAGGTTACACCTTCACACGCAATTTCTTCAGAAATTGCAAATATTCTAGTTATTATTATTATTCTTATTCTGCCTGTTTTTCGACGGGTTTCAGCTCATTCCCAGTTTATCCGATTCACACCGTTCCAATTTCACATTATTCCAGTAAAGCGCCCGAAGGGCGTTTCCATTTTTGGAATTCCAAGTATTCACAGTTTTCCCAGAATTCCCGGTTTTCCACCCCAAAAAGTCCCATTGACTAACATTGGGTCATATTTTGTTTCATTATTACAGCTCTCCCTTTTCATATTTTCAATATTTAACTTATTCATCTCGTTATAGGGATCCTTCCTATCATTCCAGTAATTAATACATTCCAATATTTTCCCATAATTCCATATTTTTCATCCTTCAAATATTCATAATTCATTTCCAATGGGAGGGCTTCCCATTCATTCCCAATGGGAGATTAAACATTTCACATTTTGAGCTTTCCTATTTCATATTCATAACATTTAACTCATACATTTCGCCTGTTGGCTCATTCCCACTATTGTAACAATTAATAATTTTCAATATTTTCCCATAATTACATATTTTTCATGTATAACAATTCATAATTCATTCCCAGTGGCGGACTTAACATTTTTTATTTAAAGCTTCTCCACTTCACACTCACATTAATCAGTTAATACATTCCCCAATTTGAATACTACTCATATTCACACCTTCCAGTAATTCATAACTATTTTCATATTTTTACCCATAATTCCTCATTCCCATTTTCCTCATCCAAAACTTTGTAACCTTCTATCTTGGCCATTCCTGCTCCGATTCCCACCGTTCCAACTTTAATGGATTCCCCCAATTCCCACCATTTCATTTGTGTATCCCCTTTCCTCTTCCCATGATTCAAAAATTACCCACAATTCCACTTTATCAGTTTTTCCCCTCTATCTTTTCCATTCTTTATCCGATTCTGACCATTCCAACTTTAATCAATTCCCCCAATGCCCGCCACTCCATTTTTACCCACAATTCAAAAATTACCCATAATTCCACTTTTTCAGTTTTTCCCTTCTATCTTTGCCATTCTTCATCCGATTCTGACCGTTCCAACTTTCATCAATTCCCCCGATGCCCGCCACTCCATTTTTACCCACAATTCTAAAATTACCCATAATTCCACTTTTTCAGTTTTTCCCTTCTATCTTTGCCATTCTTCATCCAATTGCGACCGTTCCAACTTGAATCAATTCCCCCAATTCCCGCCATTACATGGTGGTATCTATTTTCTTCTTACCTGAATTAAAAAATTACCCACAATTCCACTTTTTCAGTTTTTCCCTTCTATCTTTTCCATTCTTCATCCGATTGTGACCGTTCCAACATTAATCAATTCCCCTGATGCCCGCCACTCCATTTTTACCCACAATTCAAAAATTACCCATAATTCCACTTTTTCAGTTTTTCCCTTCTATCTTTGCCATTCTTCATCCGATTCTGACTGTTCCAACTTTAATCAATTCCCCCAATGCCCGCCACTCCATTTTTACCCACAATTCAAAAATTACCCATAATTCCACTTTTTCAGTTTTTCCCTTCTATCTTCACCATTCTTCATCCGATTTTTACCGTTCTAACTTTAATCCATTCTCCCAATGCCCACCACTCCATTTTTACTCACAATTCAAAAATTTCCCACAATTCCACTTTTTCAGTTTTTCCCTTCTACCTTTGCCATTCTTCATCCGATTGCGACCGTTCCAAGTTTAATCGATTCATCCAATTCCCCCCATTCAATGGTAGTTTGAATTTTCTTCTTTCCAGAGTTCAAAAATTACCCACAATTCCACTTTTTTAGTTTATCACTTCTATCTTTGTCATTCTTCATCCGATTCGGACCGTTCCAACTTTAATCAATTCCCCCAATTCCCACCATTCCACATCATTCAACACCTTTGCCTTCAGAGGTTACACCTTCACACGCAATTTCTTCAGAAATTGCAAATATTCTAGTTATTATTATTATTCTACTTCTGCCTGTTTTTTGACGGGTTTCAGCTCATTCCCAGTTTATCCGATTCACACCGTTCCAATTTCACATTATTCCAGTAAAGCGCCCGAAGGGCGTTTCCATTTTTGGAATTCCAAGTATTCACAGTTTTCCCAGAATTCCCGGTTTTCCACCCCAAAAAGTCCCATTGACTAACATTGGGTCATATTTTGTTTCATTATTACAGCTCTCCCTTTTCATATTTTCAATATTTAACTTATTCATCTCGTTATAGGGATCCTTCCTATCATTCCAGTAATTAATACATTCCAATATTTTCCCATAATTCCATATTTTTCATCCTTCAAATATTCATAATTCATTTCCAATGGGAGGGCTTCCCATTCATTCCCAATGGGAGATTAAACATTTCACATTTTGAGCTTTCCTATTTCATATTCATAACATTTAACTCATACATTTCGCCTGTTGGCTCATTCCCACTATTGTAACAATTAATAATTTTCAATATTTTCCCATAATTACATATTTTTCATGTATAACAACTCATAATTCATTCCCAGTGGCGGACTTAACATTTTTTATTTAAAGCTTCTCCACTTCACACTCACATTAATCAGTTAATACATTCCCCAATTTGAATACTACTCATATTCACACCTTCCAGTAATTCATAACTATTTTCATATTTTTACCCATAATTCCTCATTCCCATTTTCCTCATCCAAAACTTTGTAACCTTCTATCTTGGCCATTCCTGCTCCGATTCCCACCGTTCCAACTTTAATGGATTCCCCCAATTCCCACCATTTCATTTGTGTATCCCCTTTCCTCTTCCCATGATTCAAAAATTACCCACAATTCCACTTTATCAGTTTTTCCCCTCTATCTTTTCCATTATTTATCCGATTCTGACCATTCCAACTTTAATCAATTCCCCCAATGCCCGCCACTCCATTTTTACCCACAATTCAAAAATTACCCATAATTCCACTTTTTCAGTTTTTCCCTTCTATCTTTGCCATTCTTCATCCGATTCTGACCGTTCCAACTTTCATCAATTCCCCCGATGCCCGCCACTCCATTTTTACCCACAATTCAAAAATTACCCATAATTCCACTTTTTCAGTTTTTCCCTTCTATCTTTGCCATTCTTCATCCAATTGCGACCGTTCCAACTTGAATCAATTCCCCCAATTCCCGCCATTACATGGTGGTATCTATTTTCTTCTTACCTGAATTAAAAAATTACCCACAATTCCACTTTTTCAGTTTTTCCCTTCTATCTTTTCCATTCTTCATCCGATTGTGACCGTTCCAACATTAATCAATTCCCCTGATGCCCGCCACTCCATTTTTACCCACAATTCAAAAATTACCCATAATTCCACTTTTTCAGTTTTTCCCTTCTATCTTTGCCATTCTTCATCCGATTCTGACCGTTCCAACTTTCATCAATTCCCCCGATGCCCGCCACTCCATTTTTACCCACAATTCAAAAATTACCCATAATTCCACTTTTTCAGTTTTTCCCTTCTATCTTTGCCATTCTTCATCCGATTCTGACCGTTCCAACTTTAATCAATTCCCCCAATGCCCGCCACTCCATTTTTACCCACAATTCAAAAATTACCCATAATTCCACTTTTTCAGTTTTTCCCTTCTATCTTCACCATTCTTCATCCGATTTTTACCGTTCCAACTTTAATCCATTCTCCCAATGCCCGCCACTCCATTTTTACTCACAATTCAAAAATTTCCCACAATTCCACTTTTTCAGTTTTTCCCTTCTACCTTTGCCATTCTTCATCCGATTGCGACCGTTCCAAGTTTAATCGATTCATCCAATTACCCCCATTCAATGGTAGTTTGAATTTTCTTCTTTCCAGAGTTCAAAAATTACCCACAATTCCACTTTTTCAGTTTATCACTTCTATCTTTGTCATTCTTCATCCGATTCGGACCGTTCCAACTTTAATCAATTCCCCCAATTCCCACCATTCCACATCATTCAACACCTTTGCCTTCAGAGGTTACACCTTCACACGCAATTTCTTCAGAAATTGCAAATATTCTAGTTGTGTGAAGGTGGAACCTTCACACATATGTTATTCTACCGCTTTATTATTATTATTATTGTGTGAAGGTGAAACCTTCACACTTATGTTTTTCTCCACCTTTATTATTATTATTATTTTTTTTATTCCGACCGTTTTTTAGGTACGTTTCAACTCATTCCCAGTTCATCCAATTCATGCCGTTCAAACTTCATATCATTCTACATATTCATGTTTAGTGCGGGTCTATTTTTCAAGTTTCAACTTTTCATCGTTTTCCTACAATTTAAGTTTTTGTACCGTAAAAACGGCCTAATGTTAAGTGAATGGGCTGGTCTTCGTGCTTTATTTTTAAACCTTAACGTTTTCGATAGTTCCTATGTCTCGGTGGCTCATGGGATTTGTGTACGGCATTCGCACTTCATGTTCGTGGGTTCAATCCCAGGCTGCGTCATTTTTTAGTTGTGTGAGTCTTTTTTAGTTAGTGCGGGTCTATTTTTCAAGTTTCAACTTTTCATCGTTTTCCTACAATTTAAGTTTTTGTACCGTAAAAACGGCCTAATGTTACGTGATTGGAGCGTACTTCCTACTTCCTTTTAAAGCGTTCACGGTTTCGTCATTTCCCGTGGCTCAGACGTTCTGTTGACGTATATCTACTACATGTTCGTGCGTTCGATCCCCGCTGTGCCTTTTCACACATTCAGTGTTGTTTTTTCAGTTAATTCAGTATTTTTTTTTGGTTTCAATTCCTTCCCAGTTCATCCAATTCATGCCGTTCGAACTTCATATCATTCCACATATTCACGTGAAGTGCTTTTTTTTATTTTTCAAGGTTCAACTATTCATCGTTTTCCTACAATTTACGTTTTTTATACTATTCATATTTAAAGAATTTAGCCTTTTCAAACTGTTCTTACTTTCATTTCATCTTTTCATTCCACAGTTGAACTTTTTTCAGTTTTTGAACTTTGTATTATTCGTAGTTCTTCATAGATTCACGTTCAAAAATACTTCATTCCCTATATTTCAAGCTTTCACAATGTGGTCTTACACTGCCCCCCAGTGGCCCAGTGGTAGAGTTGTCATCTTCAACATGTCCGTGTCCCGGTTCGGGCAAATCGCGTTTCACGTTTACAGTTCAACTTTCAGCTACAATTCAAGTTTTTGTACCGTAAAAAATTGTCTAGTGTTAAGTGAATGGTGTTGTTAAGAAGTTTCTGATTATACTTAACGATTTCGTGTTTGAATCGTTCTGTTATTACTATTTACGTCTGGACATGTTTCTCCTGTGGTCATGTGATCTTCCTAGCAACCGCCTAGCAACTAATCACAAGTTGTGTTTCATTCCTGCACTACCAATCAGGACTCTGTTCACACTATCATAGGTTGTTTTGCTCTTTCACCGGTAGTCGGCAGGTATCGTTGTAACGGACAGTCATTTTTTCTGCTTTCAATCATTCTGTGGATTATCTCATTCCTTTCATTATTATTCCGTGCGTCCATGAGAATGTAAGTACAGTTTGAATATGTTGTCCGTTCGTGGTTTTGGATACATGTTTACGTTTGCACTGCTTCACTTTGTCCATTAATATCTTAAGTTGTTATTGCACCTAAGTTTGGTATAATTGCTAAAGGCAAATATACCGTACTTTTCATACTTCACTTTTAGTATTCACGTTAAAGTTTCATCCACAAAATGTGCGTATTTTTTCGCATGTTTGCCGTGTGTGCCAATGTGATCCTTACGCCGTAAGGGAGTGACGTCACCGCCCACTCAAATCTATTCGGCTCCATTAACCCTTTCCTACCTAACGCACATTTTGGAACGATTGGGTTGAATTCATTCTTCCTATCATTGTACGGTATGTTTGCCTGTGTTGTTTATGTTATTCTAAGCTAATATAGAGTCATATGAGCATATGATGTAACATATTGTACAATGTTAGTTATGTTAGTTATCAATGTTTAGTGAATGTTCTCTGCTCTCCTTTGCAGAGACCACACACCCACAATCAAACATAGAACACACACAGAACACACAAACACAGAAACACACACACACCAACCCAGATAAATAAATAGAACATTATATACAAATAAAGAGTGGCATGAGAGTGTGCATCGTCTTTATGTTCTGCCGGACAACCTGATAAGATTGAGGATCCTCTGAATCAGTCAAGTACAGTCCTTTCAAGGAGGTCACAAGTTTGGACGCTACTCCGACACCTCCATTACAGGTGTGATTCAAAAACATGCAGGATACAAGCCCTCGAGGACTGGAGTTTGACACCTATAGTTTAGTTACACAAAGTAATCCATTTCCCATGTTGCCATCGGGCGGCCATCTTAGACCACTGAAGACTCCAACTCCAATCTGCCCTCATGGGCGGCCATCTTGGATATTTTATTAGACGTCTCATTACCTCTCACTACTGCTTCCACCTAGTACGGCATCTGGCTTGGTTAACTCAGCTTGATTCATACGTTTTAGTTTTTTTCAGTTTTTCAACTCTGTATTATTCACATTTCTTCACTGTTTCACATCAATCCACAATCCACCTCATTCAATCCACCTCATTCAAATGATAAGCTCATTAACAGGAGTTTAAAACTCCAGTCCTCGAGGGCTGATATCCTGCATGTTTTTGAATCACGTCATTCACTTAACATTCGGCCTAATGTCACAGATTCACATTATTCCAGTTCAACTGTTCTCAGTTTGTTAACTATGTAGGATTCATAATTTTTCACAGATTCAAATCATTCTACAGTTCAACTTTTTTTCAGTTTTTCATTCATCTTCAAATTCCACAGTTCAACTTTTTTCAGTTTTTCAACTTTGTATTCATATTTCTTCACAGATACACACCATTCAATTGTTCCACATCATTCCACTTTTCAACTCCCAAACCTTCGACAGTTTCACCTTCACACGCAATTTCTTCAGAAATTGCACATTTTCTAGTTATTATTATTATTATTCCGCCCTGTTTTTCGGCACGTTTCAACTCATTCCCAGTTTATTTAATTCACCCCGTTCCACTTTCATGTTATTCCACTTATTCGGGAATGAGGGGTTTCCATTTTTCACATTCCAAATATTCACAGTTTTCCCAGAATTCCCGGTTTTCCACCCCAAAAAGTTCCATTGACTTACATTGGGTCATTTTTCGTTTCATTATTACAGCTTTCCTTTTTAATATTTTCAATATTTAACTCATACATCTCGTCTTAGGGATCCTTCCCCTCATTCCAGTAATTAATACATTTCAATATTTTCCCATAATTCCATATTTTTCCATCTTTAAATATCCATAATTCATTTCCAATGGGAGGGCTTCCCATTCATTCCCAATGGGAGATTGAACATTTCACATTTTGAGCTTTCCTTTTTCATATTCATAACATTTAACTCATTCATTCTGCCTTATGGCTCATTCCCATCATTCCTAGAGTTCATAATTATTCATATTTTCCCATAATTCCATATTTTTCACCTATTACAATTCATAATTCATTCCCAATGGCCGATTTAACATTTCTTATTTGAAGCTTCCCAATACCACATTTAAATCATTCAGCTAATGCATTTCACATTGTCATCATTATACATTATAACACATTCCAGTATTTCATAAATATATTAAAAATATTACCCATAATTCCTCATTCCCATTTTATTCAACAAAACTTTGTAACGTTCTATCTCGGCCATTCCTGCTCCGATTCCCACCGTTCCAACTTTAATCGATTCCACTGATGCCCGCCATTCCATTCGTGTATCCATTTACCTCTTCTCAAAATTAAAAATTTTGTCACAATTCCACACACTGTACCTTTAATAAACCAATTCATTTTCAATGAGGTCATTCATTGTGTGGGCGTTTCGCCTTCGGTGACTGCTGGTTAGGAAGACAAAGTACTCCGTTTCCCAAGGGGTCGTCAAGCGGCCATCTTGGACACTTGCCCACATACACTGAGACTCCATTTCCCATCAACCCTCAGGGGCGGCCATCTTGGATATCTGATCAGACATCTCTTGAGCGCTCAGCCCAACTTCCACCCAGGATGGCGGCCATCTTGGTTAACTCAGAACAATAAAAACAACACTCTCCTAATGTTGAACATCCAAACTAATAATTATAATCCCCCAAAATTCAGAATTTGAACTTTAAGTGTACTTTTTTCTTACTTTTTGAAATTTTGTGATATTTTACAAAATTCAAAAAATTGTTGTTTTTTTCACTTTAATGACTACAGGTGTTTGTCCGATTCAGTTTGACTCAGCGTTTAACCGTTCATCTTGACCCTGCCTATGACCTCAGGGTGTCATTTACCCACAATGCATCTGTTTTGCATAAGTAGTAGCCCCCTAAAACTCGCGAAAAATGCAATTTTTTTTGTTTCCTCTTGTGATATCTCCATTTGCGTCCGACCTATACTTATCATTCCAACTTTAGGTGTTTCCCATTCTGGGTTAGATTGCCAAGAACACCCCCGCACCAACAATTTATAGTTTTTCCCATTTTTTACCCATAATTCCTCAGTTAATTGTTCTCGCCAAAACATTTTAACCTTCTGTCTTTGCCATTCTTCATCCGATTCCCACCGTTCCAACTTTATATGATTCCATTCATCCCCGCCAATTCATTGGCGTATTCATTTACCTCTTACCAGAATTCAAAGATTTACCACAATTCCACACACTGTACCTTTAATGAACCAATTCATTTTCAATGCGGTCATTCATTGTGTGGGCGTTTGGCCTTCGGTGACTACTGTTCAGGTAGACAAAGTACTCCATTTCCCATGGGGTCGTCAAGCGGCCATCTTGGACACTTGCCCACATACACTGAGACTCCATTTCCCATCAACCCTCAGGGGCGGCCATCTTGGATATCTGATCAGACATCTCATGAGCGCTCAGCCCAACTTCCACCCAGGATGGCGGCCATCTTGGTTAACTCAGAACAATAAAAACAACACTCTCCTAATGTTGAACATCCAAACTATTAAATATAATCCCCCAAAATTCAGAATTTGAACTTTAAGTGTACTTTTTTCTCACTTTTTGAAATTTTGTGATATTTTACTAAATTCATAAAATTTTTGTTTTTTTCTCTTTAATGACTAAAGGTGTTTGTCCGATTCAGGCCAAGTCAGCGTTTAACCGTTCATCTTGACCCTGCCTATGACCTCAGAGTGTCATTTACCCACAATGCATCTGTTTTGCGTAAGTTATAGCCCCCTAAAACTCGCGAAAAATCTGATTTTTTATGTTTCCTCTTGTGATATCTCCATTTGCGTCCGACATATACTTATTGTTTCAATTTTAGGTGTTTCCCATCATGGGTTAGATTGCCAAGAACACCCCCGCACCAACAATTTATAGTTTTTCCCATTTTTTTAACCATAATTCCTCAGTTAATTGTTCTCGCCAAAACATTGTAACCTTCTGTCTTTGCCATTCTTCATCCGATTCCCACCGTTCTAACTTTATATGATTCCATTCATCCCCGCCAATTCATTGGTGTATTTGTTTACCTCTTACCAGAATTCAAAGTTGCGCCACAATTCCACACACTGTACCTTTAATGAACCAATTCATTTTCAATGAGGTCATTCATTGTGTGGGCGTTTGGCCTTTGGTGACTACTGTTGAGGTAGTCAAAGTACTCCATTTCCCATGGGGTCGTCAAGCGGCCATCTTGGACACTTGCCCACATACACTGAGACTCCATTTCCCATCAAACCTCAGGGGCGGCCATCTTGGATATCTGATCAGACATTTCATGAGCGCTCAGCCCAACTTCCACCCAGGATGGCGGCCATCTTGGTTAACTCAGAACAATAAAAACAACTCTCTCCAAATGTTGAACATCCAAACTATTAAATCTAATCCGCCAAAATTCAGAATTTGAACTTTATGTGTACTTTTTTCTCACTTTTTGAAATGTTGTGATCTTTTACAAAATTCAAATAAATACTGTTTTTTTCACTTTAATGATTACAGGTGTTTGTCCGATTCAGGCCGATTCAGCGTTTAACCGTTCATATTGACCCTGCCTATGACCTCAGAGTGTCATTTACCCACAATGCATCTGTTTTGCGTAAGTTATAGCCCCCTAAAACTCGCGAAAAATCTGATTTTTTATGTTTCCTCTTGTGATATCTCCATTTGCGTCCGACATATACTTATTGTTTCAATTTTAGGTGTTTCCCATCATGGGTTAGATTGCCAAGAACACCCCCGCACCAACAATTTATAGTTTTTCCCATTTTTTTAACCATAATTCCTCAGTTAATTGTTCTCGCCAAAACATTGTAACCTTCTGTCTTTGCCATTCTTCATCCGATTCCCACCGTTCTAACTTTATATGATTCCATTCATCCCCGCCAATTCATTGGTGTATTCGTTTACCTCTTACCAGAATTCAAAGTTGCGCCACAATTCCACACACTGTACCTTTAATGAACCAATTCATTTTCAATGAGGTCATTCATTGTGTGGGCGTTTGGCCTTTGGTGACTACTGTTGAGGTAGTCAAAGTACTCCATTTCCCATGGGGTCGTCAAGCGGCCATCTTGGACACTTGCCCACATACACTGAGACTCCATTTCCCATCAAACCTCAGGGGCGGCCATCTTGGATATCTGATCAGACATTTCATGAGCGCTCAGCCCAACTTCCACCCAGGATGGCGGCCATCTTGGTTAACTCAGAACAATAAAAACAACTCTCTCCAAATGTTGAACATCCAAACTATTAAATCTAATCCGCCAAAATTCAGAATTTGAACTTTATGTGTACTTTTTTCTCACTTTTTGAAATGTTGTGATATTTTACAAAATTCAAATAAATACTGTTTTTTTCACTTTAATGATTACAGGTGTTTGTCCGATTCAGGCCGATTCAGCGTTTAACCGTTCATATTGACCCTGCCTATGACCTCAGAGTGTCATTTACCCACAATGCATCTGTTTTGCGTAAGTTATAGCCCCCTAAAACTCGCGAAAAATCTGATTTTTTATGTTTCCTCTTGTGATATCTCCATTTGCGTCCGACATATACTTATTGTTTCAATTTTAGGTGTTTCCCATCATGGGTTAGATTGCCAAGAACACCCCCGCACCAACAATTTATAGTTTTTCCCATTTTTTTACCCATAATTCCTCAGTTAATTGTTCTCGCCAAAACATTGTAACCTTCTGTCTTTGCCATTCTTCATCCGATTCCCACCGTTCCAACTTTATATGATTCCATTCATCCCCGCCAATTCATTGGTGTATTCATTTACCTCTTACCAGAATTCAAAGATTTACCACAATTCCACACACTGTACCTTTAATGAACCAATTCATTTTCAATGCGGTCATTCATTGTGTGGGCGTTTGGCCTTCGGTGACTACTGTTCAGGTAGACAAAGTACTCCATTTCCCATGGGGTCGTCAAGCGGCCATCTTGGACACTTGCCCACATACACTGAGACTCCATTTCCCATCAACCCTCAGGGGCGGCCATCTTGGATATCTGATCAGACATCTCTTGAGCGCTCAGCCCAACTTCCACCCAGGATGGCGGCCATCTTGGTTAACTCAGAACAATAAAAACAACACTCTCCTAATGTTGAACATCCAAACTATTAAATATAATCCCCCAAAATTCAGAATTTGAACTTTAAGTGTACTTTTTTCTCACTTTTTGAAATTTTGTGATATTTTACTAAATTCATAAAATTTTTGTTTTTTTCTCTTTAATGACTACAGGTGTTTGTCCGATTCAGGCCAAGTCAGCGTTTAACCGTTCATCTTGACCCTGCCTATGACCTCAGAGTGTCATTTACCCACAATGCATCTGTTTTGCGTAAGTTATAGCCCCCTAAAACTCGCGAAAAATCTGATTTTTTATGTTTCCTCTTGTGATATCTCCATTTGCGTCCGACATATACTTATTGTTTCAATTTTAGGTGTTTCCCATAATGGGTTAGATTGCCAAGAACACCCCCGCACCAACAATTTATAGTTTTTCCCATTTTTTTACCCATAATTCCTCAGTTAATTGTTCTCGCCAAAACATTGTAACCTTCTGTCTTTGCCATTCTTCATCCGATTCCCACCGTTCCAACTTTATATGATTCCATTCATCCCCGCCAATTCATTGGTGTATTCATTTACCTCTTACCAGAATTCAAAGATTTACCACAATTCCACACACTGTACCTTTAATGAACCAATTCATTTTCAATGCGGTCATTCATTGTGTGGGCGTTTGGCCTTCGGTGACTACTGTTCAGGTAGACAAAGTACTCCATTTCCCATGGGGTCGTCAAGCGGCCATCTTGGACACTTGCCCACATACACTGAGACTCCATTTCCCATCAACCCTCAGGGGCGGCCATCTTGGATATCTGATCAGACATCTCATGAGCGCTCAGCCCAACTTCCACCCAGGATGGCGGCCATCTTGGTTAACTCAGAACAATAAAAACAACACTCTCCTAATGTTGAACATCCAAACTATTAAATATAATCCCCCAAAATTCAGAATTTGAACTTTAAGTGTACTTTTTTCTCACTTTTTGAAATTTTGTGATATTTTACTAAATTCATAAAATTTTTGTTTTTTTCTCTTTAATGACTACAGGTGTTTGTCCGATTCAGGCCAAGTCAGCGTTTAACCGTTCATCTTGACCCTGCCTATGACCTCAGAGTGTCATTTACCCACAATGCATCTGTTTTGCGTAAGTTATAGCCCCCTAAAACTCGCGAAAAATCTGATTTTTTATGTTTCCTCTTGTGATATCTCCATTTGCGTCCGACATATACTTATTGTTTCAATTTTAGGTGTTTCCCATCATGGGTTAGATTGCCAAGAACACCCCCGCACCAACAATTTATAGTTTTTCCCATTTTTTTACCCATAATTCCTCAGTTAATTGTTCTCGCCAAAACATTGTAACCTTCTGTCTTTGCCATTCTTCATCCGATTCCCACCGTTCCAACTTTATATGATTCCATTCATCCCCGCCAATTCATTGGTGTATTCATTTACCTCTTACCAGAATTCAAAGATTTACCACAATTCCACACACTGTACCTTTAATGAACCAATTCATTTTCAATGCGGTCATTCATTGTGTGGGCGTTTGGCCTTCGGTGACTACTGTTCAGGTAGACAAAGTACTCCATTTCCCATGGGGTCGTCAAGCGGCCATCTTGGACACTTGCCCACATACACTGAGACTCCATTTCCCATCAACCCTCAGGGGCGGCCATCTTGGATATCTGATCAGACATCTCATGAGCGCTCAGCCCAACTTCCACCCAGGATGGTGGCCATCTTGGTTAACTCAGAACAATAAAAACAACACTCTCCTAATGTTGAACATCCAAACTAATAATTATAATCCCCCAAAATTCAGAATTTGAACTTTAAGTGTACTTTTTTCTTACTTTTTGAAATTTTGTGATATTTTACAAAATTCAAAAAATTGTTGTTTTTTTCACTTTAATGACTACAGGTGTTTGTCCGATTCAGTTTGACTCAGCGTTTAACCGTTCATCTTGACCCTGCCTATGACCTCAGGGTGTCATTTACCCACAATGCATCTGTTTTGCATAAGTAGTAGCCCCCTAAAACTCGCGAAAAATGCAATTTTTTTTGTTTCCTCTTGTGATATCTCCATTTGCGTCCGACCTATACTTATCATTCCAACTTTAGGTGTTTCCCATTCTGGGTTAGATTGCCAAGAACACCCCCGCACCAACAATTTATAGTTTTTCCCATTTTTTACCCATAATTCCTCAGTTAATTGTTCTCGCCAAAACATTTTAACCTTCTGTCTTTGCCATTCTTCATCCGATTCCCACCGTTCCAACTTTATATGATTCCATTCATCCCCGCCAATTCATTGGTGTATTCATTTACCTCTTACCAGAATTCAAAGATTTACCACAATTCCACACACTGTACCTTTAATAAACCAATTCATTTTCAATGCGGTCATTCATTGTGTGGGCGTTTGGCCTTCGGTGACTACTGTTCAGGTAGACAAAGTACTCCATTTCCCATGGGGTCGTCAAGCGGCCATCTTGGACACTTGCCCACATACACTGAGACTCCATTTCCCATCAACCCTCAGGGGCGGCCATCTTGGATATCTGATCAGACATCTCATGAGCGCTCAGCCCAACTTCCACCCAGGATGGCGGCCATCTTGGTTAACTCAGAACAATAAAAACAACACTCTCCTAATGTTGAACATCCAAACTATTAAATATAATCCCCCAAAATTCAGAATTTGAACTTTAAGTGTACTTTTTTCTCACTTTTTGAAATTTTGTGATATTTTACTAAATTCATAAAATTTTTGTTTTTTTCTCTTTAATGACTACAGGTGTTTGTCCGATTCAGGCCAAGTCAGCGTTTAACCGTTCATCTTGACCCTGCCTATGACCTCAGAGTGTCATTTACCCACAATGCATCTGTTTTGCGTAAGTTATAGCCCCCTAAAACTCGCGAAAAATCTGATTTTTTATGTTTCCTCTTGTGATATCTCCATTTGCGTCCGACATATACTTATTGTTTCAATTTTAGGTGTTTCCCATCATGGGTTAGATTGCCAAGAACACCCCCGCACCAACAATTTATAGTTTTTCCCATTTTTTTAACCATAATTCCTCAGTTAATTGTTCTCGCCAAAACATTGTAACCTTCTGTCTTTGCCATTCTTCATCCGATTCCCACCGTTCTAACTTTATATGATTCCATTCATCCCCGCCAATTCATTGGTGTATTTGTTTACCTCTTACCAGAATTCAAAGTTGCGCCACAATTCCACACACTGTACCTTTAATGAACCAATTCATTTTCAATGAGGTCATTCATTGTGTGGGCGTTTGGCCTTTGGTGACTACTGTTGAGGTAGTCAAAGTACTCCATTTCCCATGGGGTCGTCAAGCGGCCATCTTGGACACTTGCCCACATACACTGAGACTCCATTTCCCATCAAACCTCAGGGGCGGCCATCTTGGATATCTGATCAGACATTTCATGAGCGCTCAGCCCAACTTCCACCCAGGATGGCGGCCATCTTGGTTAACTCAGAACAATAAAAACAACTCTCTCCAAATGTTGAACATCCAAACTATTAAATCTAATCCGCCAAAATTCAGAATTTGAACTTTATGTGTACTTTTTTCTCACTTTTTGAAATGTTGTGATATTTTACAAAATTCAAATAAATACTGTTTTTTTCACTTTAATGATTACAGGTGTTTGTCCGATTCAGGCCGATTCAGCGTTTAACCGTTCATATTGACCCTGCCTATGACCTCAGAGTGTCATTTACCCACAATGCATCTGTTTTGCGTAAGTTATAGCCCCCTAAAACTCGCGAAAAATCTGATTTTTTATGTTTCCTCTTGTGATATCTCCATTTGCGTCCGACATATACTTATTGTTTCAATTTTAGGTGTTTCCCATCATGGGTTAGATTGCCAAGAACACCCCCGCACCAACAATTTATAGTTTTTCCCATTTTTTTAACCATAATTCCTCAGTTAATTGTTCTCGCCAAAACATTGTAACCTTCTGTCTTTGCCATTCTTCATCCGATTCCCACCGTTCTAACTTTATATGATTCCATTCATCCCCGCCAATTCATTGGTGTATTCGTTTACCTCTTACCAGAATTCAAAGTTGCGCCACAATTCCACACACTGTACCTTTAATGAACCAATTCATTTTCAATGAGGTCATTCATTGTGTGGGCGTTTGGCCTTTGGTGACTACTGTTGAGGTAGTCAAAGTACTCCATTTCCCATGGGGTCGTCAAGCGGCCATCTTGGACACTTGCCCACATACACTGAGACTCCATTTCCCATCAAACCTCAGGGGCGGCCATCTTGGATATCTGATCAGACATTTCATGAGCGCTCAGCCCAACTTCCACCCAGGATGGCGGCCATCTTGGTTAACTCAGAACAATAAAAACAACTCTCTCCAAATGTTGAACATCCAAACTATTAAATCTAATCCGCCAAAATTCAGAATTTGAACTTTATGTGTACTTTTTTCTCACTTTTTGAAATGTTGTGATATTTTACAAAATTCAAATAAATACTGTTTTTTTCACTTTAATGATTACAGGTGTTTGTCCGATTCAGGCCGATTCAGCGTTTAACCGTTCATATTGACCCTGCCTATGACCTCAGAGTGTCATTTACCCACAATGCATCTGTTTTGCGTAAGTTATAGCCCCCTAAAACTCGCGAAAAATCTGATTTTTTATGTTTCCTCTTGTGATATCTCCATTTGCGTCCGACATATACTTATTGTTTCAATTTTAGGTGTTTCCCATCATGGGTTAGATTGCCAAGAACACCCCCGCACCAACAATTTATAGTTTTTCCCATTTTTTTAACCATAATTCCTCAGTTAATTGTTCTCGCCAAAACATTGTAACCTTCTGTCTTTGCCATTCTTCATCCGATTCCCACCGTTCTAACTTTATATGATTCCATTCATCCCCGCCAATTCATTGGTGTATTCGTTTACCTCTTACCAGAATTCAAAGTTGCGCCACAATTCCACACACTGTACCTTTAATGAACCAATTCATTTTCAATGAGGTCATTCATTGTGTGGGCGTTTGGCCTTTGGTGACTACTGTTGAGGTAGTCAAAGTACTCCATTTCCCATGGGGTCGTCAAGCGGCCATCTTGGACACTTGCCCACATACACTGAGACTCCATTTCCCATCAAACCTCAGGGGCGGCCATCTTGGATATCTGATCAGACATTTCATGAGCGCTCAGCCCAACTTCCACCCAGGATGGCGGCCATCTTGGTTAACTCAGAACAATAAAAACAACTCTCTCCAAATGTTGAACATCCAAACTATTAAATCTAATCCGCCAAAATTCAGAATTTGAACTTTATGTGTACTTTTTTCTCACTTTTTGAAATGTTGTGATATTTTACAAAATTCAAATAAATACTGTTTTTTTCACTTTAATGATTACAGGTGTTTGTCCGATTCAGGCCGATTCAGCGTTTAACCGTTCATCTTGACCCTGCCTATGACCTCAGAGTGTCATTTACCCATAATGCATCTAATTTGCATAAGTAATAGCCCCCTAAAACTCGCGAAAAATCAGATTTTTTATGTTTCCTCTTGTGATATCTCCATTTGCGTCCGACCTAAACTTATCGTTCCAACTTTAGGTGTTTCCCATTATGGGTTAGATTGCCAAGAATACCCTCGCACCAAACATTTCAAGTTTTCCCCATTTTTTTACCCATAATTCCTCAGTTAATTGTTCTTGCCAAAACATTGTAACCTTCTGTCTTCGCCATTCTTCATCCGATTCCCACCGTTCAAACTTTAATCGATTCCATTCATCCTCGCCAATTCATTGGTGTATTCATTTACCTCTTAGCAGAATACAAAATTTTCCCACCATTCCACATACTGTACCTTTAATGAACCAATTCATTTTCAATGAGGTCATTCATTGTGTGGGCGTTTGGCCTTCGTGGACTACTGTTTAGGTAGACAGAGTACTCCATTTCCCATGGGGTCGTCAGGTGGCCATCTTGGACACTTGACTACATACACTGAGACTCCATTTCCCATCAAACCTCAGGGGCGGCCATCTTGGATATCTGATCAGACATCTCATTCAGTTTTTCCCTTGTATCTTTGCTAGTCTTCATCCGATTCCGACCGTTCCAATTTTAATCGATTCCCCCTATGCCCGCTATTCCATTTTTACCCACTAATCAAAAATTACCCACAATTCCACTTATTCAGTTTTTCCCTTATATCTTTGCCATTCTTCATCCGATTCCTACCGTTCCAACTTTAAACGATTCCCTCAAGTCCTGCCATTTCTAGGTTATATCCTTTTACTTCTTCCCAGTATTGAAAAATTACCCACAATTCCACTTTTTTAGTTTTTCCCTTATATCTTTTCCATTTTTCATCCGATTCCAACCGTTCCAACTTTAATCGATTCCCCCAAGTCCCGCCATTCCATGGTGGTATCCACTTTTTCCCCAGAGTTTAAAATTTACCCACAATTCCACTTTTTCAGTTTTTCCCTTAAATCTTTGCCATTCTTCATCCGATTTCGACCGTTCCTACTTTAATCGATTCACCCAATTCCTTGCATTCCACATCATTCAACACCTATCCTTTCAGGTGTTTCACCTTCACACGCAATTTCTTCAGGAATTGCACATATTCTAGTTATTATTATTGTGTGAAGGTGGAACCTTCACACATATGTTATTGTGCTCGGCCATTTTCTTTATTATTATTATTATTATTCTTATTCTGCCTGTTTTTCGACGGATTTCAGCTCATTCCCAGTTTATCCGATTCACACCGTTCCAATTTCACATTATTCCAGTAAAGCGCCCGAAGGGCGTTTCCATTTTTGGAATTCCAAGTATTCACAGTTTTCCCAGAATTCCCGGTTTTCCACCCCAAAAAGTCCCATTGACTAACATTGGGTCATATTTTGTTTCATTATTACAGCTCTCCCTTTTCATATTTTCAATATTTAACTTATTCATCTCGTTATAGGGATCCTTCCTATCATTCCAGTAATTAATACATTCCAATATTTTCCCATAATTCCATATTTTTCATCCTTCAAATATTCATAATTCATTTCCAATGGGAGGGCTTCCCATTCATTCCCAATGGGAGATTAAACATTTCACATTTTGAGCTTTCCTATTTCATATTCATAACATTTAACTCATACATTTCGCCTGTTGGCTCATTCCCACTATTGTAACAATTAATAATTTTCAATATTTTCCCATAATTACATATTTTTCATGTATAACAATTCATAATTCATTCCCAGTGGCGGACTTAACATTTTTTATTTAAAGCTTCTCCACTTCACACTCACATTAATCAGTTAATACATTCCCCAATTTGAATACTACTCATATTCACACCTTCCAGTAATTCATAACTATTTTCATATTTTTACCCATAATTCCTCATTCCCATTTTCCTCATCCAAAACTTTGTAACCTTCTATCTTGGCCATTCCTGCTCCGATTCCCACCGTTCCAACTTTAATGGATTCCCCCAATTCCCACCATTTCATTTGTGTATCCCCTTTCCTCTTCCCATGATTCAAAAATTACCCACAATTCCACTTTATCAGTTTTTCCCCTCTATCTTTTCCATTCTTTATCCGATTCTGACCATTCCAACTTTAATCAATTCCCCCAATGCCCGCCACTCCATTTTTACCCACAATTCAAAAATTACCCATAATTCCACTTTTTCAGTTTTTCCCTTCTATCTTTGCCATTCTTCATCCGATTCTGACCGTTCCAACTTTCATCAATTCCCCCGATGCCCGCCACTCCATTTTTACCCACAATTCAAAAATTACCCATAATTCCACTTTTTCAGTTTTTCCCTTCTATCTTTGCCATTCTTCATCCAATTGCGACCGTTCCAACTTGAATCAATTCCCCCAATTCCCGCCATTACATGGTGGTATCTATTTTCTTCTTACCTGAATTAAAAAATTACCCACAATTCCACTTTTTCAGTTTTTCCCTTCTATCTTTTCCATTCTTCATCCGATTGTGACCGTTCCAACATTAATCAATTCCCCTGATGCCCGCCACTCCATTTTTACCCACAATTCAAAAATTACCCATAATTCCACTTTTTCAGTTTTTCCCTTCTATCTTTGCCATTCTTCATCCGATTCTGACCGTTCCAACTTTCATCAATTCCCCCGATGCCCGCCACTCCATTTTTACCCACAATTCAAAAATTACCCATAATTCCACTTTTTCAGTTTTTCCCTTCTATCTTTGCCATTCTTCATCCGATTTTTACCGTTCTAACTTTAATCCATTCTCCCAATGCCCGCCACTCCATTTTTACTCACAATTCAAAAATTTCCCACAATTCCACTTTTTCAGTTTTTCCCTTCTACCTTTGCCATTCTTCATCCGATTGCGACCGTTCCAAGTTTAATCGATTCATCCAATTCCCCCCATTCAATGGTAGTTTGAATTTTCTTCTTTCCAGAGTTCAAAAATTACCCACAATTCCACTTTTTCAGTTTATCACTTCTATCTTTGTCATTCTTCATCCGATTCGGACCGTTCCAACTTTAATCAATTCCCCCAATTCCCACCATTCCACATCATTCAACACCTTTGCCTTCAGAGGTTACACCTTCACACGCAATTTCTTCAGAAATTGCAAATATTCTAGTTGTGTGAAGGTGGAACCTTCACACATATGTTATTGTGTTCGGCCATTTTCTTTATTGTGTGAAGGTGGAACCTTCACACATATGTTATTGTGCTCGGCCATTTTCTTTATTATTATTATTATTATTATTATTATTATTATTCTACTTCTGCCTGTTTTTCGACGGATTTCAGCTCATTCCCAGTTTATCCGATTTACACCGTTCCAATTTCACATTATTCCAGTTAAGCGCCCGAAGGGCGTTTCCATTTTTGGAATTCCAAGTATTCACAGTTTTCCCAGAATTCCCGGTTTTCCACCCCAAAAAGGCCCATTGACTTACATTGGGTCATTTTTTGTTTCATTATTACAGCTTTCCCTTTTCATATTTTCAATATTTAACTCATTCAACTCGTTTTAGGGATCCTTCCCATCATTCCAGTAATTGATACATTCCAATATTTTCCCATAATTCCATATTTTTCATCCTTCAAATATTCATAATTCATTTCCAATGGGAGGGCTTCCCATTCATTCTCAATGGGAGATTAAACATTTTACATTTTGAGCTTTCCTATTTCATATTCATAACATTTATCTCATACATTTCGCCTTATGGCTCATTCCCACCATTGTAACAGTTAATAATTATTAATATTTTTCCATAATTCAATATTTTTCATTTATAACAATTCCTAATTCATTCCCAGTGGTGGATTTAACATTTTTTACTTGAAGCTTCTCTACTTCACACTCACATTAATCAGTCAATACATTCCCCAATATCAATACTACTCATATTCACACCTTCCAGTAATTCACAACTATTTTCATATTTTTACCCATAATTCCTCATTCCCATTTTCCTCACCAAACTTTGTAACCTTCTATCTTGGCCATTCCTGCTCCGATTCCCACCGTTCCAACTTTAATCGATTCCCCTAATGCCCGCCATTCCATTCGTGTATCCATTTACCTCTTCCCAAAATTAAAAATTTTCCCACAATTCCACACACTGTACCTTTGATGAACCAATTCATTTTCAATGAGGTCATTCATTGTGTGGGCGTTCGAGCCTTCGGTGACTACTGTTTAGGTAGACAAAGTACTCCATTTCCCATGGGGTCGTCAAGCGGCCAGCTTGGACACTTGCCCACATACACTAAGACGCCATTTCCCATCAACCCTCAGGGGCGGCCATCTTGGATATCTGATCAGACAGCTCATGAGCGCTCAGCCCAACTTCCACCCAGTATGGCGGCCATCTTGGTTTACTCAGAACAATAAAAACAACACTCTCCTTATGTTGAACATCAAAACTATTAAATATAATGCCCCAAAATTCAAAATTTGAACTTTAAGTGTACTTTTTTCTTACTTTTTGAAATTTTGTGATATTTTACAAAATTTGAAAAATTATTGTTTTTTCACTTTAATGACTATAGGTGTTTGTCCGATTCAGGCCGATTCAGCGTTTAACCATTCATCTTGACCCTTCCTATTAACTCAAAGTGTCATTTACCCACAATGCATCTGTTTTGCGTAAGTTATAGCCCCCTAAAACTCGCGAAAAATCAGATTTTTTATGTTTCCTCTTGTGATATCTCCATTTGCGTCCGACATATACTTATTGTTTCAGTTTTAGGTGTTTCCCATCATGGGTTAGATTGCCAAGAACACCCCCGCACCAACAATTTATAGTTTTTCCCATTTTTTTACCCATTATTCCTCAGTTAATTGTTCTCGCCAAAACATTGTAACCTTCTGTCTTTGCCATTCTTCATCCGATTCCCACCATTCCAACTTTATATGATTCCATTCATCCCCACCAATTCATTGGTGTATTCATTTACCTCTTACCAGGAATCAAAATTTACCCACAATTCCACACACTGTACCTTTAATGAACCAATTCATTTTCAATGAGGTCATTCATTGTGTGGGCGTTTGGCCTTTGGTGACTACTGTTGAGGTAGTCAAAGTACTCCATTTCCCATGGGGTCGTCAAGCGGCCATCTTGGACACTTGCCCACATACACTGAGACTCCATTTCCCATCAACCCTCAGGGGCGGCCATCTTGGATATCTGATCAGACAGCTCATGAGCGCTCAGCCCAACTTCCACCCAAGATGGCGGCCATCTTGGTTAACTCAGAACAATAAAAACAACACTCTCCTAATGTTGAACATCCAAACTATTAAATATAATCCCCCAAAATTCAGAATTTGAACTTTAAGTGTACTTTTTTCTCACTTTTTGAAATTTTGTGATGTTTTACAAAATTCAAAAAACTTGTTTTTTTTTTACTTTAATGACTACAGGTGTTTGTCCGATTCAGTCTGACTCAGCGTTTAACCGTTCATCTTGACGCTGCCTATGACCTCAGAGTGTCATTTACCCACAATGCATCTGTTTTGCATAAGTAATAGCCCCCTAAAACTCGCGAAAAATCTGATTTTTGATGTTTCCTCTTGTGATATCTCCATTTGCGTCCGACATATACTTATTGTTTCAATTTTAGGTGTTTCCCATCATGGGTTAGATTGCCAAGAACACCCCCGCACCTACAGTTTATAGTTTTTCCCATTTTTTTACCCATAATTCCTCAGTTAATTGTTCTCGCCAAAACATTGTAACCTTCTGTCTTTGCCATTCTTCATTCGATTCCCACCGTTCCAACTTTATATGATTACATTCATCCCCGCCAATTAATTGGTGTATTCATTTACCTCTTACCAGTATTCAAAGTTTTACCACAATTCCACACACTGTACCTTTAATGAACCAATTCATTTTCAATGAGGTCATTCATTGTGTGGGCGTTTGGTCTTTGGTGACTACTGTTGAGGTAGTCAAAGTACTCCATTTCCCATGGGGTCGTCAAGCGGCCATCTTGGACACTTGAACACATACACTGAGACTCAATTTCCCATCAACCCTCAGGGGCGGCCATCTTGGATATCTGATCAGACATCTCATGAGCGCTCAGCCCAACTTCCACCCAGGATGGCGGCCATCTTGGTTAACTCAGTACAATAAAAACAACACTCTCCTAATGTTGAACATCCAAACTATTTAATATAATCCCCCCAAATTCAGAATTTGAACTTTAAGTGTACTTTTTTATTACTTTTTGAAATTTTGTGATATTTTACAAAATTATAAAAATTGTTGTTTTTTTTATTTAATGACTACAGGTGTTTGTCCGATTCAGTCCGACTCAGCATTTAACCGTTCACCTTGACCCTGCCTATGACCTCAGAGTGTCATTTACCCACAATGCATCTGTTTTGCATAAGTAATAGCCCCCTAAAACTCGCGAAAAATCAGATTTTTAATGTTTCCTCTTGTGATATCTCCATTTGCGTCCGACCTATACTTATCATTCCAACTTTAGGTGTTTCCCATTCTGGGTTAGATTGCCAAGAACACCCCCGCACCAACAATTTATAGTTTTTCCCATTTTTTACCCATAATTCCTCAGTTAATTGTTCTCGCCAAAACATTTTAACCTTCTGTCTTTGCCATTCTTCATCCGATTCCCACCGTTCCAACTTTATATGATTCCATTCATCCCCGCCAATTCATTGGTGTATTCATTTACCTCTTACCAGAATTCAAAGATTTACCACAATTCCACACACTGTACCTTTAATGAACCAATTCATTTTCAATGCGGTCATTCATTGTGTGGGCGTTTGGCCTTCGGTGACTACTGTTCAGGTAGACAAAGTACTCCATTTCCCATGGGGTCGTCAAGCGGCCATCTTGGACACTTGCCCACATACACTGAGACTCCATTTCCCATCAACCCTCAGGGGCGGCCATCTTGGATATCTGATCAGACATCTCATGAGCGCTCAGCCCAACTTCCACCCAGGATGGCGGCCATCTTGGTTAACTCAGAACAATAAAAACAACACTCTCCTAATGTTGAACATCCAAACTATTAAATATAATCCCCCAAAATTCAGAATTTGAACTTTAAGTGTACTTTTTTCTCACTTTTTGAAATTTTGTGATATTTTACTGAATTCATAAAATTTTTGTTTTTTTCTCTTTAATGACTACAGGTGTTTGTCCGATTCAGGCCAATTCAGCGTTTAACCGTTCATCTTGACCCTGCCTATGACCTCAGAGTGTCATTTACCCACAATGCATCTGTTTTGCGTAAGTTATAGCCCCCTAAAACTCGCGAAAAATCTGATTTTTTATGTTTCCTCTTGTGATATCTCCATTTGCGTCCGACATATACTTATTGTTTCAATTTTAGGTGTTTCCCATCATGGGTTAGATTGCCAAGAACACCCCCGCACCAACAATTTATAGTTTTTCCCATTTTTTTACCCATAATTCCTCAGTTAATTGTTCTCGCCAAAACATTGTAACCTTCTGTCTTTGCCATTCTTCATCCGATTCCCACCGTTCTAACTTTATATGATTCCATTCATCCCCGCCAATTCATTGGTGTACTCGTTTACCTCTTACCAGAATTCAAAGTTGCACCACAATTCCACACACTGTACCTTTAATGAACCAATTCATTTTCAATGAGGTCATTCATTGTGTGGGCGTTTGGCCTTTGGTGACTACTGTTGAGGTAGTCAAAGTACTCCATTTCCCATGGGGTCGTCAGGTGGCCATCTTGGACACTTGCCCACATACACTGAGACTCCATTTCCCATCAAACCTCAGGGGTGGCCATCTTGGATATCTGATCCGATATCTTCATCCGATTCCTACCGTTCCAACTTTAAACAATTCCCCTGAGTCCTGCCATTTCATGGTGATATCCTTTTTCTTTTTCCCAGAATTCAAAAACTACCCACAATCCCACTTTCAGTTTTTCCCTTGTATCTTTGTCATTCTTGCTGCGATTTCCACTGTTCCAACTTTAATCGATTCCCCCAATGCCCGCCCATCCATTTTTACCCACAATTCAAAAATGACCCACAATTCCGTTTTTTCAGTTTTTCCCTTATATCTTTGCCATTCTTCATCCGATTCCGACCATTCTAACTTTAATCGATTCCCCCAAGTCCCGCCATTCCATGGTGGTATCCGCTTTCTTCCCAGAATTCAAAAATTACCCACAATTCCACTTTTTTCAGTTTTTCCCTTATATCTTTGCCATTCTTCATCCAATTCCGACCGTTCCAACTTTATTCAATTCCCCCAACGCCCGCCAATGCATTTTTACGTACAATTCAAAAATTACCCACAATTCCACTTTTTCAGTTTTTTCCTTATATCTTTGCCATTCTTCACTCGATTCCGACCATTCCAACTTTAATCGATTCCTCGAAGTCCCACCATTCCACGGTGGTATCCGCTTTCTTCCCAGAGTTCAAAAATTACCCACAATTCCACTTTTTCAGTTTTTCCCTTGTATTTTAGCCATTCCTGCTGCGATTTCCTTCGTTCCAACTTTAATCGATTCCCCCAATGCCCGCTAATGCATTTTTACCCACAATTCAAAAATTACCCACAATTCCACTTTTTCAGTTTTTTCCTTTTATCTTTGCCATTCTTCACTCGATTCCGACCATTCCAACTTTAATCGATTCCTCGAAGTCCCACCATTCCACGGTGGTTTCCGCTTTCTTCCCAGAGTTCAAAAATTACCCACAATTCCACTTTTTCAGTTTTTCCCTTGTAACTTTGCCATTCCTGCTGCGATTTCCACCGTTCCAACTTTAATCGTTTCTCCCAATGCCCACCCATCCATTTTTACCCACATTTCAAAAATTACCCACAATTCCACTATTTCTGTTTTTCCCTTATATCTTTGCCATTCTTCATCCAATTCCGACCGTTCCAACTTTAATCAATTCCCCCAATGCCCGCCAAAGCATTTTTACCCACAATTCAAAAATTACCCACAATTCCACTTCTTTCAGTTTTTCCCCTATATCTTTGCCATTCTTCATCCGATTCCTACCGTTCCAACTTTAATCGATTCCCCATATTCCCGCTATTCCATTCGTGTATCCATTTTTCTCTTCCTACAATTCAAGATTTTCCCACAATTCCTCATTTTTCAGTGTTTTCTTGTATCTTCTACATTGTTTGACGTTTTCAAACAATTCCAAATCTGTATCATTCACATGATGTCACAGATTCAAGCACTCAAACTTTCAACATCACTCTAGCGTTCAGCACCGCTACCTTCAAAGGTTACACCTTCACACGCAATTTCTTCAGGAATTGCATATTTTCTAGTTATTATTATTATTATTATTATTATTATTATTCTACTTCTGCCTGTTTTTCGACGGGTTTCAGCTCATTCCCAGTTTATCCGATTCACACCGTTCCAATTTCACATTATTCCAGTAAAGCGCCCGAAGGGCGTTTCCATTTTTGGAATTCCAAGTATTCACAGTTTTCCCAGAATTCCCGGTTTTCCACCCCAAAAAGTCCCATTGACTAACATTGGGTCATATTTTGTTTCATTATTACAGCTCTCCCTTTTCATATTTTCAATATTTAACTTATTCATCTCGTTATAGGGATCCTTCCTATCATTCCAGTAATTAATACATTCCAATATTTTCCCATAATTCCATATTTTTCATCCTTCAAATATTCATAATTCATTTCCAATGGGAGGGCTTCCCATTCATTCCCAATGGGAGATTAAACATTTCACATTTTGAGCTTTCCTATTTCATATTCATAACATTTAACTCATACATTTCGCCTGTTGGCTCATTCCCACTATTGTAACAATTAATAATTTTCAATATTTTCCCATAATTACATATTTTTCATGTATAACAACTCATAATTCATTCCCAGTGGCGGACTTAACATTTTTTATTTAAAGCTTCTCCACTTCACACTCACATTAATCAGTTAATACATTCCCCAATTTGAATACTACTCATATTCACACCTTCCAGTAATTCATAACTATTTTCATATTTTTACCCATAATTCCTCATTCCCATTTTCCTCATCCAAAACTTTGTAACCTTCTATCTTGGCCATTCCTGCTCCGATTCCCACCCTTCCAACTTTAATGGATTCCCCCAATTCCCACCATTTCATTTGTGTATCCCCTTTCCTCTTCCCATGATTCAAAAATTACCCACAATTCCACTTTATCAGTTTTTCCCCTCTATCTTTTCCATTCTTTATCCGATTCTGACCATTCCAACTTTAATCAATTCCCCCAATGCCCGCCACTCCATTTTTACCCACAATTCAAAAATTACCCATAATTCCACTTTTTCAGTTTTTCCCTTCTATCTTTGCCATTCTTCATCCGATTCTGACCGTTCCAACTTTCATCAATTCCCCCGATGCCCGCCACTCCATTTTTACCCACAATTCAAAAATTACCCATAATTCCACTTTTTCAGTTTTTCCCTTCTATCTTTGCCATTCTTCATCCAATTGCGACCGTTCCAACTTGAATCAATTCCCCCAATTCCCGCCATTACATGGTGGTATCTATTTTCTTCTTACCTGAATTAAAAAATTACCCACAATTCCACTTTTTCAGTTTTTCCCTTCTATCTTTTCCATTCTTCATCTGATTGTGACCGTTCCAACATTAATCAATTCCCCTGATGCCCGCCACTCCATTTTTACCCACAATTCAAAAATTACCCATAATTCCACTTTTTCAGTTTTTCCCTTCTATCTTTGCCATTCTTCATCCGATTCTGACCGTTCCAACTTTCATCAATTCCCCCGATGCCCGCCACTCCATTTTTACCCACAATTCAAAAATTACCCATAATTCCACTTTTTCAGTTTTTCCCTTCTATCTTTGCCATTCTTCATCCGATTCTGACCGTTCCAACTTTCATCAATTCCCCCGATGCCCGCCACTCCATTTTTACCCACAATTCAAAAATTACCCATAATTCCACTTTTTCAGTTTTTCCCTTCTATCTTTGCCATTCTTCATCCGATTCTGACCGTTCCAACTTTAATCAATTCCCCCAATGCCCGCCACTCCATTTTTACCCACAATTCAAAAATTACCCATAATTCCACTTTTTCAGTTTTTCCCTTCTATCTTCACCATTCTTCATCCGATTTTTACCGTTCTAACTTTAATCCATTCTCCCAATGCCCGCCACTCCATTTTTACTCACAATTCAAAAATTTCCCACAATTCCACTTTTTCAGTTTTTCCCTTCTACCTTTGCCATTCTTCATCCGATTGCGACCGTTCCAAGTTTAATCGATTCATCCAATTCCCCCCATTCAATGGTAGTTTGAATTTTCTTCTTTCCAGAGTTCAAAAATTACCCACAATTCCACTTTTTTAGTTTATCACTTCTATCTTTGTCATTCTTCATCCGATTCGGACCGTTCCAACTTTAATCAATTCCCCCAATTCCCACCATTCCACATCATTCAACACCTTTGCCTTCAGAGGTTACACCTTCACACGCAATTTCTTCAGAAATTGCAAATATTCTAGTTATTATTATTATTATTCCGCCCTGTTTTTCGGCACGTTTCAACTCATTCCCAGTTTATTTAATTCACCCCGTTCCACTTTCATGTTATTCCACTTATTCGGGAATGAGGGGTTTCCATTTTTCACGTTCCAAATATTCACAGTTTTCCCAGAATTCCCGGTTTTCCACCCCAAAAAGTTCCATTGACTTACATTGGGTCATTTTTCGTTTCATTATTACAGCTTTCCTTTTTAATATTTTCAATATTTAACTCATACATCTCGTCTTAGGGATCCTTCCCGTCATTCCAGTAATTAATACATTTCAATATTTTCCCATAATTCCATATTTTTCCATCTTTAAATATCCATAATTCATTTCCAATGGGAGGGCTTCCCATTCATTCCCAATGGGAGATTGAACATTTCACATTTTGAGCTTTCCTTTTTCATATTCATAACATTTAACTCATTCATTCTGCCTTATGGCTCATTCCCATCATTCCTAGAGTTCATAATTATTCATATTTTCCCATAATTCCATATTTTTCACCTATTACAATTCATAATTCATTCCCAATGGCCGATTTAACATTTCTTATTTGAAGCTTCCCAATACCACATTTAAATCATTCAGCTAATGCATTTCACATTGTCATCATTATACATTATAACACATTCCAGTATTTCATAAATATATTAAAAATATTACCCATAATTCCTCATTCCCATTTTATTCAACAAAACTTTGTAACGTTCTATCTCGGCCATTCCTGCTCCGATTCCCACCGTTCCAACTTTAATCGATTCCACTGATGCCCGCCATTCCATTCGTGTATCCATTTACCTCTTCTCAAAATTAAAAATTTTGTCACAATTCCACACACTGTACCTTTAATAAACCAATTCATTTTCAATGAGGTCATTCATTGTGTGGGCGTTTCGCCTTCGGTGACTGCTGGTTAGGAAGACAAAGTACTCCGTTTCCCAAGGGGTCGTCAAGCGGCCATCTTGGACACTTGCCCACATACACTGAGACTCCATTTCCCATCAACCCTCAGGGGCGGCCATCTTGGATATCTGATCAGACATCTCTTGAGCGCTCAGCCCAACTTCCACCCAGGATGGCGGCCATCTTGGTTAACTCAGAACAATAAAAACAACACTCTCCTAATGTTGAACATCCAAACTAATAATTATAATCCCCCAAAATTCAGAATTTGAACTTTAAGTGTACTTTTTTCTTACTTTTTGAAATTTTGTGATATTTTACAAAATTCAAAAAATTGTTGTTTTTTTCACTTTAATGACTACAGGTGTTTGTCCGATTCAGTTTGACTCAGCGTTTAACCGTTCATCTTGACCCTGCCTATGACCTCAGGGTGTCATTTACCCACAATGCATCTGTTTTGCATAAGTAGTAGCCCCCTAAAACTCGCGAAAAATGCAATTTTTTTTGTTTCCTCTTGTGATATCTCCATTTGCGTCCGACCTATACTTATCATTCCAACTTTAGGTGTTTCCCATTCTGGGTTAGATTGCCAAGAACACCCCCGCACCAACAATTTATAGTTTTTCCCATTTTTTACCCATAATTCCTCAGTTAATTGTTCTCGCCAAAACATTTTAACCTTCTGTCTTTGCCATTCTTCATCCGATTCCCACCGTTCCAACTTTATATGATTCCATTCATCCCCGCCAATTCATTGGTGTATTCATTTACCTCTTACCAGAATTCAAAGATTTACCACAATTCCACACACTGTACCTTTAATGAACCAATTCATTTTCAATGCGGTCATTCATTGTGTGGGCGTTTGGCCTTCGGTGACTACTGTTCAGGTAGACAAAGTACTCCATTTCCCATGGGGTCGTCAAGCGGCCATCTTGGACACTTGCCCACATACACTGAGACTCCATTTCCCATCAACCCTCAGGGGCGGCCATCTTGGATATCTGATCAGACATCTCATGAGCGCTCAGCCCAACTTCCACCCAGGATGGCGGCCATCTTGGTTAACTCAGAACAATAAAAACAACACTCTCCTAATGTTGAACATCCAAACTATTAAATATAATCCCCCAAAATTCAGAATTTGAACTTTAAGTGTACTTTTTTCTCACTTTTTGAAATTTTGTGATATTTTACTAAATTCATAAATTTTTTGTTTTTTTCTCTTTAATGACTACAGGTGTTTGTCCGATTCAGGCCAATTCAGCGTTTAACCGTTCATCTTGACCCTGCCTATGACCTCAGAGTGTCATTTACCCACAATGCATCTGTTTTGCGTAAGTTATAGCCCCCTAAAACTCGCGAAAAATCTGATTTTTTATGTTTCCTCTTGTGATATCTCCATTTGCGTCCGACATATACTTATTGTTTCAATTTTAGGTGTTTCCCATCATGGGTTAGATTGCCAAGAACACCCCCGCACCAACAATTTATAGTTTTTCCCATTTTTTTACCCATAATTCCTCAGTTAATTGTTCTCGCCAAAACATTGTAACCTTCTGTCTTTGCCATTCTTCATCCGATTCCCACCGTTCCAACTTTATATGATTCCATTCATCCCCGCCAATTCATTGGTGTATTCATTTACCTCTTACCAGAATTCAAAGATTTACCACAATTCCACACACTGTACCTTTAATGAACCAATTCATTTTCAATGCGGTCATTCATTGTGTGGGCGTTTGGCCTTCAGTGACTACTGTTCAGGTAGACAAAGTACTCCATTTCCCATGGGGTCGTCAAGCGGCCATCTTGGACACTTGCCCACATACACTGAGACTCCATTTCCCATCAACCCTCAGGGGCGGCCATCTTGGATATCTGATCAGACATCTCATGAGCGCTCAGCCCAACTTCCACCCAGGATGGCGGCCATCTTGGTTAACTCAGAACAATAAAAACAACACTCTCCTAATGTTGAACATCCAAACTATTAAATATAATCCCCCAAAATTCAGAATTTGAACTTTAAGTGTACTTTTTTCTCACTTTTTGAAATTTTGTGATATTTTACTAAATTCATAAAATTTTTGTTTTTTTCTCTTTAATGACTACAGGTGTTTGTCCGATTCAGGCCAATTCAGCGTTTAACCGTTCATCTTGACCCTGCCTATGACCTCAGAGTGTCATTTACCCACAATGCATCTGTTTTGCGTAAGTTATAGCCCCCTAAAACTCGCGAAAAATCTGATTTTTTATGTTTCCTCTTGTGATATCTCCATTTGCGTCCGACATATACTTATTGTTTCAATTTTAGGTGTTTCCCATCATGGGTTAGATTGCCAAGAACACCCCCGCACCAACAATTTATAGTTTTTCCCATTTTTTTACCCATAATTCCTCAGTTAATTGTTCTCGCCAAAACATTGTAACCTTCTGTCTTTGCCATTCTTCATCCGATTCCCACCGTTCCAACTTTATATGATTCCATTCATCCCCGCCAATTCATTGGTGTATTCATTTACCTCTTACCAGAATTCAAAGATTTACCACAATTCCACACACTGTACCTTTAATGAACCAATTCATTTTCAATGCGGTCATTCATTGTGTGGGCGTTTGGCCTTCGGTGACTACTGTTCAGGTAGACAAAGTACTCCATTTCCCATGGGGTCGTCAAGCGGCCATCTTGGACACTTGCCCACATACACTGAGACTCCATTTCCCATCAACCCTCAGGGGCGGCCATCTTGGATATCTGATCAGACATCTCATGAGCGCTCAGCCCAACTTCCACCCAGGATGGCGGCCATCTTGGTTAACTCAGAACAATAAAAACACTCTCCTAATGTTGAACATCCAAACTATTAAATATAATCCCCCAAATTTCAGAATTTGAACTTTAAGTGTACTTTTTTCTCACTTTTTGAAATTTTGTGATATTTTACTAAATTCATAAAATTTTTGTTTTTTTCTCTTTAATGACTACAGGTGTTTGTCCGATTCAGGCCAATTCAGCGTTTAACCGTTCATCTTGACCCTGCCTATGACCTCAGAGTGTCATTTACCCACAATGCATCTGTTTTGCGTAAGTTATAGCCCCCTAAAACTCGCGAAAAATCTGATTTTTTATGTTTCCTCTTGTGATATCTCCATTTGCGTCCGACATATACTCATTGTTTCAATTTTAGGTGTTTCCCATCATGGGTTAGATTGCCAAGAACACCCCCGCACCAACAATTTATAGTTTTTCCCATTTTTTTACCCATAATTCCTCAGTTAATTGTTCTCGCCAAAACATTGTAACCTTCTGTCTTTGCCATTCTTCATCCGATTCCCACCGTTCTAACTTTATATGATTCCATTCATCCCCGCCAATTCATTGGTGTACTCGTTTACCTCTTACCAGAATTCAAAGTTGCACCACAATTCCACACACTGTACCTTTAATGAACCAATTCATTTTCAATGAGGTCATTCATTGTGTGGGCGTTTGGCCTTTGGTGACTACTGTTGAGGTAGTCAAAGTACTCCATTTCCCATGGGGTCGTCAGGTGGCCATCTTGGACACTTGCCCACATACACTGAGACTCCATTTCCCATCAAACCTCAGGGGTGGCCATCTTGGATATCTGATCCGATATCTTCATCCGATTCCTACCGTTCCAACTTTAAACGATTCCCCTGAGTCCTGCCATTTCATGGTGATATCCTTTTTCTTTTTCCCAGAATTCAAAAACTACCCACAATCCC
This sequence comes from Hippichthys cyanospilos, assembly GCF_059441005.1. Lineage (NCBI taxonomy): Eukaryota > Metazoa > Chordata > Actinopteri > Syngnathiformes > Syngnathidae > Hippichthys > Hippichthys cyanospilos. The sequence continues at coordinate 6,812,052 of NC_142373.1, forward strand.
ACTTTCAGTTTTTCCCTTGTATCTTTGTCATTCCTGCTGCGATTTCCACTGTTCCAACTTTAATCGATTCCCCCAATGCCCGCCCATCCATTTTTACCCACAATTCAAAAATGACCCACAATTCCGTTTTTTCAGTTTTTCCCTTATATCTTTGCCATTCTTCATCCGATTCCGACCATTCTAACTTTAATCGATTCCCCCAAGTCCCGCCATTCCATGGTGGTATCCGCTTTCTTCCCAGAATTCAAAAATTACCCACAATTCCACTTTTTTCAGTTTTTCCCTTATATCTTTGCCATTCTTCATCCAATTCCGACCGTTCCAACTTTATTCAATTCCCCCAACGCCCGCCAATGCATTTTTACGTACAATTCAAAAATTACCCACAATTCCACTTTTTCAGTTTTTTCCTTATATCTTTGCCATTCTTCACTCGATTCCGACCATTCCAACTTTAATCGATTCCTCGAAGTCCCACCATTCCACGGTTGTATCCGCTTTCTTCCCAGAGTTCAAAAATTACCCACAATTCCACTTTTTCAGTTTTTCCCTTGTATTTTAGCCATTCCTGCTGCGATTTCCTTCGTTCCAACTTTAATCGATTCCCCCAATGCCCGCTAATGCATTTTTACCCACAATTCAAAAATTACCCACAATTCCACTTTTTCAGTTTTTTCCTTTTATCTTTGCCATTCTTCACTCGATTCCGACCATTCCAACTTTAATCGATTCCTCGAAGTCCCACCATTCCACGGTGGTTTCCGCTTTCTTCCCAGAGTTCAAAAATTACCCACAATTCCACTTTTTCAGTTTTTCCCTTGTAACTTTGCCATTCCTGCTGCGATTTCCACCGTTCTAACTTTAATCGTTTCTCCCAATGCCCACCCATCCATTTTTACCCACATTTCAAAAATTACCCACAATTCCACTATTTCTTTTTTTCCCTTATATCTTTGCCATTCTTCATCCAATTCCGACCGTTCCAACTTTAATCAATTCCCCCAATGCCCGCCAAAGCATTTTTACCCACAATTCAAAAATTACCCACAATTCCACTTCTTTCAGTTTTTCCCCTATATCTTTGCCATTCTTCATCCGATTCCTACCGTTCCAACTTTAATCGATTCCCCATATTCCCGCTATTCCATTCGTGTATCCATTTTTCTCTTCCTACAATTCAAGATTTTCCCACAATTCCTCATTTTTCAGTGTTTTCTTGTATCTTCTACATTGTTTGACCTTTTCAAACAATTCCAAATCTGTATCATTCACATGATGTCACAGATTCAAGCACTCAAACTTTCAACATCACTCTAGCGTTCAGCACCGCTACCTTCAAAGGTTACACCTTCACACGCAATTTCTTCAGGAATTGCATATTTTCTAGTTATTATTATTATTATTATTATTATTCCGCCCTGTTTTTCGGCACGTTTCAACTCATTCCCAGTTTATTTAATTCACCCCGTTCCACTTTCATGTTATTCCACTTATTCGGGAATGAGGGGTTTCCATTTTTCACGTTCCAAATATTCACAGTTTTCCCAGAATTCCCGGTTTTCCACCCCAAAAAGTTCCATTGACTTACATTGGGTCATTTTTCGTTTCATTATTACAGCTTTCCTTTTTAATATTTTCAATATTTAACTCATACATCTCGTCTTAGGGATCCTTCCCGTCATTCCAGTAATTAATACATTTCAATATTTTCCCATAATTCCATATTTTTCCATCTTTAAATATCCATAATTCATTTCCAATGGGAGGGCTTCCCATTCATTCCCAATGGGAGATTGAACATTTCACATTTTGAGCTTTCCTTTTTCATATTCATAACATTTAACTCATTCATTCTGCCTTATGGCTCATTCCCATCATTCCTAGAGTTCATAATTATTCATATTTTCCCATAATTCCATATTTTTCACCTATTACAATTCATAATTCATTCCCAATGGCCGATTTAACATTTCTTATTTGAAGCTTCCCAATACCACATTTAAATCATTCAGCTAATGCATTTCACATTGTCATCATTATACATTATAACACATTCCAGTATTTCATAAATATATTAAAAATATTACCCATAATTCCTCATTCCCATTTTATTCAACAAAACTTTGTAACGTTCTATCTCGGCCATTCCTGCTCCGATTCCCACCGTTCCAACTTTAATCGATTCCACTGATGCCCGCCATTCCATTCGTGTATCCATTTACCTCTTCTCAAAATTAAAAATTTTGTCACAATTCCACACACTGTACCTTTAATAAACCAATTCATTTTCAATGAGGTCATTCATTGTGTGGGCGTTTCGCCTTCGGTGACTGCTGGTTAGGAAGACAAAGTACTCCGTTTCCCAAGGGGTCGTCAAGCGGCCATCTTGGACACTTGCCCACATACACTGAGACTCCATTTCCCATCAACCCTCAGGGGCGGCCATCTTGGATATCTGATCAGACATCTCTTGAGCGCTCAGCCCAACTTCCACCCAGGATGGCGGCCATCTTGGTTAACTCAGAACAATAAAAACAACACTCTCCTAATGTTGAACATCCAAACTAATAATTATAATCCCCCAAAATTCAGAATTTGAACTTTAAGTGTACTTTTTTCTTACTTTTTGAAATTTTGTGATATTTTACAAAATTCAAAAAATTGTTGTTTTTTTCACTTTAATGACTACAGGTGTTTGTCCGATTCAGTTTGACTCAGCGTTTAACCGTTCATCTTGACCCTGCCTATGACCTCAGGGTGTCATTTACCCACAATGCATCTGTTTTGCATAAGTAGTAGCCCCCTAAAACTCGCGAAAAATGCAATTTTTTTTGTTTCCTCTTGTGATATCTCCATTTGCGTCCGACCTATACTTATCATTCCAACTTTAGGTGTTTCCCATTCTGGGTTAGATTGCCAAGAACACCCCCGCACCAACAATTTATAGTTTTTCCCATTTTTTACCCATAATTCCTCAGTTAATTGTTCTCGCCAAAACATTTTAACCTTCTGTCTTTGCCATTCTTCATCCGATTCCCACCGTTCCAACTTTATATGATTCCATTCATCCCCGCCAATTCATTGGTGTATTCATTTACCTCTTACCAGAATTCAAAGATTTACCACAATTCCACACACTGTACCTTTAATGAACCAATTCATTTTCAATGCGGTCATTCATTGTGTGGGCGTTTGGCCTTCGGTGACTACTGTTCAGGTAGACAAAGTACTCCATTTCCCATGGGGTCGTCAAGCGGCCATCTTGGACACTTGCCCACATACACTGAGACTCCATTTCCCATCAACCCTCAGGGGCGGCCATCTTGGATATCTGATCAGACATCTCATGAGCGCTCAGCCCAACTTCCACCCAGGATGGCGGCCATCTTGGTTAACTCAGAACAATAAAAACAACACTCTCCTAATGTTGAACATCCAAACTATTAAATATAATCCCCCAAAATTCAGAATTTGAACTTTAAGTGTACTTTTTTCTCACTTTTTGAAATTTTGTGATATTTTACTAAATTCATAAATTTTTTGTTTTTTTCTCTTTAATGACTACAGGTGTTTGTCCGATTCAGGCCAATTCAGCGTTTAACCGTTCATCTTGACCCTGCCTATGACCTCAGAGTGTCATTTACCCACAATGCATCTGTTTTGCGTAAGTTATAGCCCCCTAAAACTCGCGAAAAATCTGATTTTTTATGTTTCCTCTTGTGATATCTCCATTTGCGTCCGACATATACTTATTGTTTCAATTTTAGGTGTTTCCCATCATGGGTTAGATTGCCAAGAA